>NW_018736065.1:0-29144 GCF_002204515.2 Aedes aegypti
TTCAGTAGGAAAAGATCCTGGACGACCGGGTTTCGAACCCAAACACCTTCAGCATGGCTTTGCTTTGTAGCCGCGGACTCTAACCACTCGGCTAAGGAAGGCCCCAGTGAAGTAAAATATGAATTGTAAATATTTAGCTTTGAAATGCGGCCATAGTTGTTACATTTGCGCAAGCGGGGTAAAAGCGACCACTGTTGACGGGGTAAGACCGCCACCCATAATTTATACCAAATAAAATGTCAAACCATTTTAAAAGTTGTAGCTACGTCTTACATTACTAATCAAGTAAAATAAAAATCAATATTGTTAAAAAAGAAATTCCGCATATTTTTCCAAAATATGGGTGTCTCAAAGTGAAAATAAGTACCGTTTTGAATCATATTACGGACACTTAAGGCCTCAGTGAAGTATAACCCAGCTTGGACCATACAAAATAAATCATTCTGTATGTTTTTTTAGCGTTTTCGAGCGTCGGAAGCCCTTAACTTTCGGATGGTGGGTAAAGAATACGCGTCCGCAACTTGAATAATTTTAAATAAATCAAAACGTGTGGCCTTTTCATGATTCTTATTCCGGACGCTCCCTCACTTTTGCCTCATATTCCGGACGCTTTGATTCGAATTACGGACAGCTCATGATAATCATTAATGGAACAGCCAAATCATCAATTGAAATCTTTCAACCGCTTAAGAGACGTCTAAGGTAGTTGGGCATTATAAATTTGCAATGATATTTATGGAAAAAACCTAATAAAACGAGCCTCGAAAATGAGAACTTTTGGATGGCGAAAATTGAAACATTTCGTGTGAAATGTTTCCCATACAAACGAGAGTGTCCGGAATTTGAAGCTGTCCGTAATATGAATCAAAACGGTATATATCTAAGTTTTTTAAATTAATTAACCCTAAAAATGTCTTAACATCCCCGTTGATCAATGTAGAATTCATAAAACTTTATACTTTTTGCAATTATAGGGAACCGATATATTTTTGGGAGAAGGGCAAATTTGTGTACAAAAATCGTGATGGTCGCTTTTACCCCGTGGGTGGGCGGTTTTACCCCGTCGCTAAAAATAATCGTAATAAGACATCACTTTTCAAGCGTCAAGAAATAAATATTTCTTAACAAATACAAGACCTGTGATATTTTTTGATCATGCCAAAAGCCTGATTTGCTACTGAAGCTAAGTATGTTGTTCCGCTCAAGAAAAGTAAAAATTTCTGGTCAAGAAATTTCCTACAGTGAGCTCCATTTGAAATGACATTTGTTTTCAACTGCGTACTGCGATCAAAGGAAAATAGTTTTCTTGAGCATTTCTTGCAAGAAATTTCCCACGCATCGAGATAGGCGATTACTTTTCTGTTGAAGTGCATACTTCGCTTAGAAAGGAATCGCTAAAGAAATTTCTCGCCGATTCCTTGCAGAAATTTTCTACAGCGACTCCCATTTGAAGTGACAGTTCTTTTCAACTGCGTACTGCGATCAGAAAAAAGCGCATTCTTGATCGATTCCTTGCAGAAATTTCCCGTGCATCAAGATAGGCCGAGAAATTACTTGTCAGACATGCTGCGTCGAAAAAGGATTTATTATTGCAATTTTAGGGAAAAATTTCCGTTTTACGGTTCAAAAGCTACCGCAGCTGTCACATTACTGATTTGCATTGGTAAATCAACAGTAGGCTTCAATGATACCTTGGAAACCGTCTTGATGATTGTTGTTTGTTTCTATTTTTCATAGCGTTTTCTCTTTCAAGCATACTATGATTGAATTGTTTGCTTCAATGATAGAATGACTTCAAAGCTTGCGGTAAAACTTTGACAGCTGCGGTAGAACTCTGCGGCTACCGTAAAACGGAAAATTTTCTTAACAACCGTAATAATTCTTGATTTTGATTGTTGATCTTACCCCGTCTTCCTCTAAAGTAGTCCTTTTGAAGTTGCATGAAATAAAAGGTTGAATTGCGTCAAAGTAAATTTAAATATACAGTGGTTTAATGCGAACTGTAAAGTAAAGTGATTTTGTAATCAAAAATCAGAATTCCGAAGAGCGTAGTGCACAGTGGTATTGCTTCAACGGATTGACCGACACAGTCAACCGTCTCAGCAAGCTATTCGACAGATTTTCTGGCATTAAAACTCAAAAATATGAAAAAGGCAGTCTTTTATACACGAACTTAAAGTCGTACCAACCTGCAGCGAAACTGTTAGTATTCCAAGCGTTAAATAATCTTAACAATTCGAAAACATCACGTACCTCTCCTCCGAAAGCAATGCCACTCCAGTGCCCACCCATGTTCGATCAGAATCTCCCCAACGACGACGGCCCAGCCCAGACAGAAGCCATCCCTCATAAATGATAATGATATGAATTTTCTCCTTCCTGTCCATCCGGCGGGCGGCGGGACGCATTTCTACCCCAATGACCAGATTCGGTCCAGTCTGTCGACGTCAACATCGTTAAAATCAGCAACATGTTCGAGGAAATGCCATGGCTGCAACGTTCTACCTCTTCGTACCATGCTGGGGCATCATGCTTCTCCAATGATGTTCAATCGTCCTGCATTCACATGGATTCTCCCCTGACTACACGATGGACATGCACATATAGCACCGAACTCAGGGCAGATAGCGACTGAATGTCTTGAAAATAGGAACTTGTGTTAAAAAATAGACCAAAAAGTGACTAAACAGAACCAAAAAAAGATCAAACCAAAACGAAGAAACCAAAAATGAACAACAGGAGTCCTTTTCAAACCTGAAGCTGAAGCAGTCTCAGTTGGTTTAAAATTTATTAGGGAAGGTGTACCAGTTATGGCCATGGTGGTTCCCTATTTGGCCATAAGTGAAATTTCGATAACTTTCACTTTTTTAATCTTTTTGAATGTTTTAACATCAAGATATATCTAAAATCTTACTACTACAACACACAAAACATTTCAAAATTTGAAGATATTCAAGTAATAACGTATGGCGAAATAGGGAACCACTATGTCCATAACTGGCACACCTACCCTAACAAAATTGTTATTGGATTACGTTTCTCTACCGGTTCCAATAGTTATTTAAGCAACAAGTTGCAAAATGATGATTTTTTCAGCACGAGTCGTACATTTATCCGACGAGGCTTGCCGAGTTGGATAAATACGACGAGTGCTGAAAAAATCGAGTTTTGCAACGCGTTGCATACAACATTTTTTGCAATTACGAAAAATGCTGTTTGAGCTAGATCATTTTTAGGAACACAAACATAATTCAAGACAACCACATGGCATCCATACGATGAAGCGACTCGATATTTTTCAATCAGGTAGGCTGTGATGCAGAAGTATGACAATGACATGACTGTCACAACTTTTCACGCATCTCCCGAAGTCAAACTTGTATTCTAAATTCGTGAACGGACAAAGTAAGACGCCAGATAAAATATTCTTCTTTGTTGTACATTAGTTTCTCGTATGCCAGTCTTCCTACACAAACCGAAGAAATTCCGAGCATTTTGGGACCAATTCAACTAAGGCCTCTACGTTCACTGTACGAATCGGCATATAAAGTTCCCGTCTTTTTTTGTGAACTTACATATTCTACTGCCCCATAAAAAAGCATCCTATTTGAACTCAGAATCCCTCACAGCCAACCAGCTTCTGATTCTAAATCCGAATCTACAATTCGAATCCGAGTATATTTGGTTCATCATACGGATGTAGAATCAGAACCTAGTTGACTAAGCCATTGAGAAATTCAAAACAATGGAATATAAAACATATGGATGCAATCCGACGTCATTTTGATAACACCCAAAACAGTGCTGAAAAGTGCTACTTTTCGATACTGATATTAGTGCTGAAAAGTAGCACTTGTCAGCACTGTTTCTTTCGGTAGGAAAAGTAGACCGTTATGTTGTCCATTCTCTTGATAAAAAGTAGGCTAATTTGCAACGGAATTGCAAAAATATATTTTTATTAATATTTTAATCGTAATGCTCTTTTTTTGAATGGCAAAGTTGCTAAATTTTCTAATTGTTAATAACACACATGAAGCAGTTATTACTGAAACTTATTTGAAACCTGGATCCAAACTCAAAAGAGATCCAAACTTTTTTGTTTATGGTAATGATCGACTGGATGGAGCATGTGGTGAAGTTGCTATAATTATTCATAGGTGTAAAAAAACATCAATTTAATTTAATTTTCCAAAATTTCAATAAAATTTAATTAGTTTTAAAAACTTTGGGTGTTCCTGTTGAAACACAGATTTGCTAAATATACTTTCAAAGCTGACTATTTGCCTTGTCAATGCTTCCTGGACAGCAAATTAATTTGCTTCAAACTGGCTTGCAGAAAGTGTCTCACAATTAAGTCAATTTTTTGTCATCGATGACTTTTATTGCAAACATCACCCATGGAATAATTCGCAAATCAATTGTAAACAGGGTAACATTTTATTTGATGAGTGCGCTTCAGGATATTTCTCAATTCCAATAACTCTGAGAACTTATTTTTCAATCTACTAGGAACCCTTCAACTATGAATTTGGTCTTAATAAGACTCAAGTCACCTTTGTTAGCAACGGTTTACTCATGGTGATTTTGATTATGATCATAGTGTTACATTTTCAAACAACTCCATTAAGGCGTTTCTCAATCCTATCACCTCAACATTTTTTTTTTCGAGCGATGTAAACAAAACTTGATATTGGCAGTGCTCTCGAAACTTTAACAAATTCCATTGTTGAAGCAAGAGTTATTTCAATACCGAAATGTTAAGTAACGTTGGACAATTTGTTACTATTGTTTTTTTTTTACTCATATTGCGCGCACTAGAGCAGCACACTTTACAATGACAAACTAATAAATTTCGTATTTTCGAAATATAAGGGACGGCCTAATGGACACATTAGATACCTTCCAGTATAAATTGAGACTTTTATGAGACTATCAAAACAGCGACCAAGTTTCTAAAAAAGCCAGCTACCAGCCCTGTGAACTCAAAGACCATACTCGGGGAAGTTGCGTTACATTACCATTACACCCTATCGCCATCGTAATCATCGTCGAGCACGTGTATAATGTGGTAAGCCCTCTTAGACGGGCCTATAGATAGATATGGACAACGATTGGATTCCGCTCGTCCTTTCGGAACCTCCCGTCCAACCAAGAGACTTGGCAATGGCGATGATTCCAATTCGTTCCATTTTCCTGTCCACAACCGCACACAACCCTTACACCACCAGTTGGCTTTATCATCATCATCATCATCTTCAAACGTCATCATCATCATCCAGCATCCACTATCTCTACGGCAGCATGTTTCCTTTCTTGGTCAGACGAATACAACATTGTGGCCCTTTCCCCCCTTCAAAGAAACGACCGGAATCCTCTGGCCTGCTCTCCGTCACATACATGCTCATCAGTATTCAGGCTTCAGGATTTGTGTATTCCGTACGGGTAAATGAATATTTGAGTTTGAGATGAAAATCAATAATCTCGACCGGCTGACGAAGTGTGGTTGCTGTAACGAGTGCTAGTGTAGCTGTATGATTTGCTGCCCGGCGTTAAAATTATTCATATTTCGAATCAATAATGAACGATGAGCAGGCAGAAGAAGGATTTTTGGTTAGTAACTACAGCTATGCTGATAGATGGTTTTCATCAATATCGTAAGCGCTGGACGACTTCAGGATCTATAAGTTTGGAATCAGTGCAAATGGCCGAATAGTCTAGACAACCAATGCAAATTCTTAGAATTTGACTAAGGGCCTAATTAAGATTTTCAAATTCTTCAAAACGAGAAAATAGAAACAGAAATTTTTACCTAGCATGAGTCAAGAAATCTTAATTTCATCTGTCTAATTTATTGGAATCCCTCTCATCGTGACGACATGTCCACTTGAAGGCTCCAAACAAAAAGCTTTTGGTTTATGTGGGAATATTATTAGAAGAGTTTTGGAAGCATTAACATTCTAATTTTGCAAGTATAAAAAAACTCATTTTTATGCAATCTACAGATGACACGCAGACACCGTCCTTTGTGTAATCCAAAAACAATGATTTTTCATACCCCTGAGGTAACTCAGGTAAGTCAGATGTGAAAATATTGTATAATATTGGTCTCAAAATGCTGACAAGAAATCTTTCAGACTTGGAGTTCTGATAATCAACATGATGTGTACGATTTGATAGAAAACATTGAATTGTTCTAACAATATATGATAGAAAGTTGAAGTTTTTTTTGTGTTTTAAAAATGGGAGCTTTAGGGACCTCATGGCTGAAAAAGAGACATAAACAGACCAGTTGTGAACAAAAAATAGATCAAACAGGAAGCAAAAAAATAAAAAAGGAACTAGTAGAAAGAAGTTTTAAATTTTTAAATAATCTCAGACATTTCTCTGGTGATGTTTGTAACAGATTTTCTCTTTCAGAAATTACTCATGACATTACGACTAGAGTCACTGCTCGTGCATACAGAATATTTGCATGATTTTCTCATGGAATTTAAGCAGGAATAATTTCAGGCATATGCCCAACGTTTCCTTTAGAATGTTGTTACTTTTACTCCGAAGGTGTCTTTAGGAGATCATATGTCCTAACTATATAAGAAATTCTTCAAAAAAAAAAATCGTTGAAATACCTACAAGTTTTCAATCTGAAATTTTTCACAAGATCATCCCAGAAATTACTCCAAAGCATGTATAAGGAATTTCTCCAGGAAATGTATTTTTCTTATAAAAATTACTGTCAATTTATATAGATGACTTCATGGATTTAATAAAAATTTCTACAAAACTTCCGCTCAAGATTTCAACCAGGAATTTCTTTAAGAATACCTTCATGAATTACCCCAGAGATTCCTCTTAAGATTCTTAAAAAGTATACATCCAAAAATATCTCTTTCTAGCGATTTCACAATGGTCGGAATAAAGTGAAGTTTGGCCAAAACTAGTTTTATTGCCTTAATCGATGAAATATGTAAACTTAATATGTTATTAGGCGTTTTTAATGTTTCAGATGGGGTTATTCACATATTACGTAACTTTTTTTGAAAAAACAATTTTTCCCATTAAAAATGCTATCAAACTGGGCTGAAAGCACATTTTTTGTTTGTATTTGACCGAGTTTGATCAAAATGTGTATGAACAGTGGTGAAATATACTTTAAATGAACTTTGTATGAAAAAAATCTACAAAATATATGAAAAATTGAATTATTCAAATAGCTCTAATATGCAAATCAGCAAATTTCTGCAAAAAAATTTAAACGTTTTTTGTAAGATATAAGGATGCATTTTGATGTGCAATATTCAAAATGGCGGCGACATGACGCGACAAGAGCTGTTTTTCATGTTAAAAATCATCAAAATTACTGATGTGTAATATTGAATAGTATTGAAACTTCAACCAAATATTTTTTTCCATCCTCATGCTCGATAAAAGTGTTGAACCATAAGCTTTCAGACAGTGCGTAACATTGGGGAAATATTGCATTCCTAAATTATAAATTTTGTACTTAATTTTATTGTAACATTTTTCAATTTTTTGGCTTCAGTCAGTTTGCCGTCATAAAAGTCATATAAATTTAAATTTTAGTTCAATTTCAATTAAGGATCGTAATAATATAATTTATGAGATATATTTTAAAATGATAAAAAAACATAAATATCTCAAAAAAGTTTTTGGTAGTTTTTGGCCGCCCCTTTATATGGAGCCCGACCATTGTGGATTTATCAATGAAGCTTTCCAAAAAAAAAACCTAATAAAATTTGAAAAAAAAAAAAAACTGGTGGCTATTTTAAAAGGAAATGCTAGAGTAGGGGGAGATCCCCCAGTACCGGGACAGCACCCAATACCGGACAAAGTCAAAACATTGAGAAATCATCGTCCAATCAAGATGGTGTATTAGTAGTAAAGGAAGCTATTATGGAGACTAATGTTTGCGTAGAATAACACATCCTTGAAATATGCATGCCTTTTTTAAAAAAGTACAAAAGATTGAAAATTTCAAAAAATTTGACGTATTGCCTTAATTTTGAGCCTATTTAGTAATTATTTTGAATATGAAAAAATACTTTGGATCACGCAAGCATATTCGAACATGATCCTAATTTGATAGTATGAATGCATTTTGTACCATAATTGGACTAAATATGGACAAATTACAATTTTGTTTAAGCACCTCCTGTCCCCCAGTTTCGGACAGCCTTATTTGTTATATGATATCTTTGTAATTATTGCACGAGTGTCTCAAAATACATTCATTTTTTCATGGATTCCGTCGATCATGGTATCAAACATGCAATAAAATTAGGAAAAATGAACATTCAGAACAACATCGTAAAATGTGCTATTTTTCATCATATAAGAAAGAGGTTTTTGATGGACATCTTGCAAACTACGATATACTCAAATTGTTTTTGTAAATGTTGCAAATGCATTGAATTGGTAATTATATACTATTCCTGAAGTAAGCACATTCAATGATGTTCAAATTTACAGAATTCGAGGCATTTCCAGATTGTGTCCGGTATTGGGTGCCACCTTTCAAGATCGATCAATTTGGTACTAAAATACATCATCAAAATGCAATGTCAAAATTCATACTTATATTTTCAAATTTATTTTTGTACACTATAAAAATGATAAATATTTATCAGAAATGGGTAACACGAGCACATAAAACCAATATTTTTCGAATTATGAATTTAGTGGCTTAAGTGTCCGGTACTGGGGGATCTCCCCCTACTCTCTAACGATTTTTTTTTTTTGAAATTCCTGATGAACTCCAGCAAAGATCTCCGAAAATAACCTTGATAAACTGGTAATATAACTATTTCAAAAATAGCAAACCAAACTTCCAGCATGATTTCCTGAAAGAAATTCTTGAAACACATCGTACACACAATGCTCACACAATTATGGGTCATCTCTTTACGATTCATTCTGTTCCACGTATAATTCAAATGAAAATGACGCATAATAGTGGGTAACTTAAAAAAAGAACTGGGAAAAGTTGCTGGGAGGAAGTTTTGAGATAATACCTGAGACAATTATTAAAGTATTTTCCGTTAAAATTACTAAACGAAGTACATGGCGTTGATGTGCAGTGAATTCTGAAGAAATTGCCCTAAGCATTCCTTGAGAAATCAATGGAAAAATTTCTGGACGATTTCTTGAGTGAATTGAAAGAAATTTTTGAAAGTATTGCGAGATCCATGGAAGAGTTCGTAAAAGTAGTCTAAAAAAAACTCTGTAGCAGAGTTTTTTAAACATTTCCTCAAATAATGCGAGAAAAATTCCTGAAGGATCTGTGTAAGAATCTCTAATAATGCACCAGTTTTCATTCACTATGAAAAAAAATGACTTTAGAGACCATTTTGGTGAAAAATAGAGACTTTAAAGACCTTCCATAGAAAATATACTTTTTAGATACTTGCATTTATATAACATTTTCCAGAAAAATATGCCGGCTGAAAACACTGTTGAATATATCAACCAACAATGCTGAACTATTCTTTGAAAGCTTTCTGATGAGGATGTAAAAATGTTCATCATCGCCAGAGGCTTTCATGTTTTTGAATCAGTTAATAATAGTTCTCAAATCAGTTCCCCAAGAATTATCGAAAACGATCTCTGAAATGAGAATGCTTTCAACATGAAAAACTTGAGATTAAATTGGTGTTAATCCTACATTAAAATCAAGCGTGCTTTGAAACTCCATAGCAAGCTTTTAAGTTTTTCAAAACTAGTTGAAATAATTTGTTTTCTTTTTGAACATCAAAATTGACCTTTGAGGCATTTTTCAAAATTTTAAATAATGAACAAAAAGGCTTAGAACCAGAGTTCAATTCAAATTAATTTCAAAATTTATATTTTTCAATTCGGAAAAACGCTTTTAATGCTTCAATGAGGATCTTGCTATATAATTTTCTGAGCAAGATCGCGAACACTAAGATTGCCTTCTTCACATCATCAAGACGGATCACGAGCTTAAGACCTATAATTCCAGAATTGAATTTCATTTCACTCTTTGGTATTGCAAAGCCTCTTGCTACAATAATGGAATTTGTGAAAGCATTGTTAACGTCAAATTTTGTTTGCCAAGACATGTTAACGCCAAGGTTACTATCGATGTACTTTTTTTTCAGTAACATCCTAAGTAAATGAGAATTATTGTAATATGAATTCAGCTAATGAAAATACATCATAGGTTTTCAGCTTATGAAAATACATCATGATTTGGACTCCTGATATCATGAGTCAAATTGCCGTAGCGCAACACACGCGTTCTGTTTTTGTTGTGGGATGCACGAAATCATGAATCACATGCCTAAAATCATGAGTCGCATATCCATATATGAACGACAACATTTAAAAAAATAAAAAGAAGCTAGATGGAGATTCGATCCAAGAACCTTCTGATAGAGAGTCCCATTCCTTACTACACTGCCACTTTGACATGTTTGAAAATTTGGTGATCGAAACGAATGAAATGATGCAATTTACCCGGTTTAGTGTTGTCAGTCTCGATGTTACGCTTATGAGGAATCATGATGATGACTTTAAATGACAAAACATGATAATGGTTTTCACACCGTTACGTTAGCAGTTTTACTAAATTTGGTATATGAATATAATTAGATCTATTTTGAGTTTGGATGTAGGTTTCAAATGGGTTTCGCCATATGTGCGTTTTTACCTGTTGAATACTCATTACAGGGCTGGTAAGAGGTCTCTTTTAAATGTCTCTATTTTTCACCAAAATGGTCTCTAAAGACCTTTTCCGACTTGTAAACGAATATTGGTGGATCATTTTAAAGGCTCCAGAGATACCTACAGAAATTCTTGGGCGACTATTCTACATTTTTTTTTCAAAATTCCTTCAACAATTCTTCGAGATAATGCTTCAAGAATTATTCTATTAATTTCTTTATAGTTTTTTTAGAATACTTACAGGAACTCCTCAAGGGATCTCCACATATTTCTAAAGATGTCTCCATCAATTATCCCAAGGAGTTTTCCAGATTTTTTTTTTTTACAAAAACACAATTATTACTTTTTTAGTAGTTTTCAAAGGAATAACACTAAAAAAATCCCAGGAATTATCCCAGAATTTTCTACAGCTTTTTCTTCCATTTTGTAAGCTCTTCCAATAAAAAATCAAGAATGTATCTAAAGTTTCTAAATCTAAATTACTTAAAATCCACCAGTAATATTCATGGGAGAATTTAAAAAAAGATATCCTCAATAAATTAGACCAGGGATTCCTCATGAAGTAACTCCAGACATTTCTCTACAAATTCCCCCAGTATTTCATGCAGCATTTTCTCCTGCAGTACATCCAAACATTTTACGTACCGTAAAGTGGGGTGAAGTTGATCACTTTGAGAGATTCTGTTCTATAATTCCTAGTAGGATGCATGTATTCTCATCCAAATATTTTTAAAACCTGTACTGGTTGGATGTTTATCGAATTATACAAACGAAATTTTTACGAATTATTATCATAATAACAAAAACATTTTTTTAGAAATCAAAAAATGGAATTTCTGATTCCGGGGTGAAGTTGATCAATTATTGTGACACGTTTCCTAAAATATAGAGACATGCTATTTACTAAATTTGGGATCACTGATTCCGAATCAAGTCTCAAAAATCTTACAACTTGTTGATAAATCGGTCAATTTCCAGAATTGAATGTTGTGAAATCCAGAATACACCAAATAAAACGCCTAAATGTATGCAATTTTCTTTGAAATTAGCAACTCGCTCACAAAAAGATCGTTTTTATCTCTGAAAATGATTTTTCACCCTAAATACAAATATAAAACTGGGTTCACAGAATATATATGGAATGTACGAAACAGTTTATTTAAATGGTGTCTTTATATAGCCTTGGCAATAGTCGAATATTTGGGGTAGAACCCTTCAACAGTTCATAAAACATTTCCTTAAAAATCTGTTTTTTCCATGGTATGACTCTCTTGAACGACGAACCGAATTTAGAAACATCAAGAGCAGCTATCGGGTAATACAATATGACATAACTTGTGATAATTGAAAACGGATAATAGCTCTCTTGGCAGTTCATACATGTGGATGCGGGAATGATCAGCTTCTCCCCACTGATCAACTACACCCCGAATTACGGTAACGTTTTTTTTAATAAGTTCATGCAAAAAATCTTGCAGGATGTTATCCACAAATTGAATTAATTTTCCATAAAATATCTTAGCGATTTATCTAGATTTGATTTCAAAGATCTTTGCTGGAGCTCATCAGCAATTTCTACAAAAGTTTGTTTCAAGATTTGTTAACAATTTCCATTAGAAATACCTTCCGAATTAGCTTGACAATTCACTGAAGAAATTCATGGAATAATTCGTGGATACATTATTTGAAGGAATCTTAGGTGTAATCATTGGGGTAGAACAAATTCCTGATTGAAATCTTTAAGAAATCAATAAGACTTTTTGAAAATTCTAAGCAATCCGTAGAACTACATCTGTAACTTTTGATGTCATTTCTGGACAAAAATGTAAATTGATCTCTGGTTGAAAAGATTCCAAGAGGAAGTTTTGGATAAAAGCCTAGATGGACTCGATGGAATAATCATGGATGAATTCCTGGAGGACTTGAGACTCTGAGATTGGATTGCGTGATATCTGAAGGAAGCTTTTGACTCCATTGATTTATGTTGAAACTCATGGAGAAAGTCATGAAAAAATACATACCATAATACGAGCAGCACATAATTCATGCCATAATGTCAAGAGGAACTACTATGACATGAATTACACTATTCGACAAAATACAATTTTTGGATGGATCAGAGTCGCGTCTATTTGGGTTTTGAAGTGCAAGAAAAGTGTGGAAAGAGTTGTGTTTGATCCTTCGACCTTAAAGCCTGCACCTGCGGGGGCTAACGATGAGGGCAAAATCAAACATGTCGAGCGTCGCTGGAGTAATGAAATGAAAAGCGCCACGAATCGTTAGTAGTGTTTGATCTATTGATCGCGTTGCTTGTTCTTGTATAAGCGAGTGATAAACACTTGTTCGGGATACACTGCGATTATCGAATTATGTCAGGAACCCGATTAGGCGTGATTATATCATGGATCGCATCACCAACTACTGTTGACTCCCAGATCTTTACCTTATCCCACTAACCCAATATCCTTTCCATGACAACTGTGGATATGCAGAGGTATACTCGGTCTCTAGTAACAACGGGTATCTAACTAACATTCCTTCCCTTCCCCGATGACCGTAAGGACGTGGCCGGCGCCGTTATTGACATTCATATTTGAGCTCTCGATTTGTGCACATTGAAGAATGGTAAGCTAATCCCAAGCCTCATTCACTAATTCCCTGTGCAACTTCGATTGTTCTGGTCAATCACGGAGTAGCAACTACAAATTGGACGGTCATCTATGCTCATGCTCATGTTCATGAAATGCAAGAAAAGTGTGGAAAGACACCGTTTTCAAATGATTTACAGCACCCTTGGATGATTTTTTTGACAAAGTTTTGAAAAAATACATTTTTAATCACAAATAATATATTAAGCACAATTTTATCATCCTTTTAAGTTCAATGCATTGAATTTGTCAAACCAATATTTTTTGCTACTGAATGACTACAGAGAAACGTGCACCATTTTAAGAGAATAATGGCATTAATTTCATAAATGTACAGTGATACCTCCATGAGTCGATGTTCCATGGCTCGATATCGACTCATGGAACCATACTAAAAGCAAAATTTCATGGTTACTATGATGGTCCCTAAAAGCAGCTTTCCAAAGCATTGCTGTTCCATGACTCGATGTTTCCATGAGTCGATGGTCCCTTCAATATCGACTCATGGAGGTTTCACTGTATTTTGAATGTTAACGATTTAATGATCGTTACACTGTTAGAATGTGCTCCATATAAATAAAACTATTTCTATTTCACTCATCTGCGTCATTAATAAAATGATTGATTAGGATTTGATTCTTCCTTCCATTAGGTAAAGAAATTAGCGTAATATTTTTTTAATGACAAGGATACGCCTATGGAGAATTGATATGTATGTTATGTTTATGTGGGCCGGTTGGTCTAACAAACTCTCAGCAGCAATACACAATTTTCCTAGGTCAGACACTGACATGTTAGTGGTCTTACAAGAGCTAGCTGGTTTATCAGGAGATGACAGTGAAATCTGTAGAATATATGATAATAATGTTGATTGAGGTTTTCCAACATTCTGGCAGGTACTCACTAAACATATTTTTTCAAAATATCCCTAGTAAAATAAGAGACTCACGTAAAATAGCAACGAACAACATCTTAACATTTGACAGCCGCTCAGACAGGCATTTACCTATTTTTCTAATTAAGTAGTAACATACCTACTTCTCACTTGTAAGGTGAAACAATTTCTGGATAAATCGTTTTCGATTTTTTTACATTAAAACAACTACAAAACATCAAATATTGGTCGCAGTGGTTTATGTTCCGAACAGAAAAAAGAATTCAAACAATGATCTGAAGGGGTTTACATTTTTGGTTGCATATTCATTGAATTGATTCGTAATAGAATTTAAAAGGTTCAAAGATGCATTTCCAAGTTATTTCGGCACTATGTAATAAATAGCAATACTGGACGGTTTTGAGAATCTTTGGAAGAGGTATGAACTGATGACAACCTATCCAAATTTGAAAGCGTATTAGACAAGTAAAGGAGTTTTACTACGCTTAATTTAAAAAAAAAATACTTATAACTTTTTGTAAGACAAACGGACAGTAGACAGTAGACGGAGAGTAGTACAAAGGCGCATCCACGTTCAAAACCATGGGTAGGACATACGTTGGAAAATATTTTCTGCACAGTAAAGCTAAGAAAATGTTTAACCATATGGAATCCTAGGCTGAAAATTGCAAGTGACTACATTTGAGGGGCCCAAACGCGAAAAGGTGTAGGTGGTTGATTGTGAGTTGAGCATTTAAAAAATTCTACTGTTTTCATGCTTTTCACTGATTTTCTATGCTTTGGATCGACCAAAATTTTAAATCAATGCGTCATTAGAACCGTAATCTTATATTTTTTAAGTGCACTTGCGAAAAAATTGCGGAAAAATCATGTTTCATTGATTATTTACGCAATATCTTGAATTATTTTGGATAATCAATTAATTTAGGTACGGTCCTGGTGTAGTGGTTAGAATACACGCCTTTCACTTTGTATCTTGATACTTTTGCACCATTTTTTCACAAGCTCTCAAAAAACTCTTCTAGTTTTAGAATATATGTCGATATTGATAATTGGTCATCTGGATCCTAAGATATTCCAAAATTCCTTGGAAGACCGACGCGTAGCCATAACCCACGTATGTACAAATCTCAGGCTACAGAATTATTATCGTATTCGGATATTTACTCCTCGGAATGATACATTGTTGCGAGTATGTTGTGAAAAAAAGAAGCAATTTGGAGCAGCCGTCTTTGAGTAATGAGCATTCATGTTTCTGGTACCACACTGGACAAATAAAAATCTTGAAAACTCTAAAAAACCTCATATCGTACTTTTTTATATTAAATTTAGGGGAGGGATTATTAGAGTACGTTAACTACAAACTGAACATTAACACTTCACTTTTTGCAAAAAAAATAAAATACTAAAATCACTAGTAAGGCGAGCAAATACCTTTAAACTCTAATATGTGTTGCTTATCTTGACAAATAGGCCTATTTCGTCTGCGACTTACAGACTTCTTCAGTGTCGAGTGCTCGACTTGAAGAGAACATCGCATGGATCTATTAATTATACTAGAAAAAAGTGTGTGGGTATTTTAGGACTAGATTCTACCATTGATTAATACCGACACGGATTCTCAAACTAGAAAAGTTTTTTGAGGTCTTGTGAAAAAAACGGTGCAAAAATATTGAGAAACAAAAAGTTATCGCGATTTGAATATTTTTTAGCGGTAAAAAATGAAGCTGCCGGTAGAGGGGTTAAGCATGACTGACTGAATTGGTATTTCTATGTAATCCTCTGTTTGATAACAATCGGATAGTGTGGCCATCTACAGGGTAAAATTCTTTTGAATTAGTTGAGATTGTTCAAATCATGCTTCAATTTTACCGAATATCTTAGATGTGCATTTTGACCTCAAGGATTTTTGCGACCTTTTCTTTTCACGAACCGGTCGAGAAAAGAGGCTGAAGTGTATTTGAATCCATATGAAATGATCCACTTGCACCCATGCGTCCAAACACCTCCATGTTACTTTGCCACTGGCGTAGGTCTTCGGCCTAGAGTCCGCAATCAATAATATCCTATCACAGCTGTATGTCAGTTCAAAAAATCTAATGAAGCACGTCACGAAGAATGCAAACTCTTGATAGGAAAGTTCTCGTGTCGACTACTGCTCAACAGCGCCGTGGCTCCAAGAGTTTTTCTATTTTTTGTGCGTTCAAATTTACGCCAAAGAACGACGCAAGCAAAAAGGCCAAGTGCCAGCGAGCCGGCCATCCAGTCAGTTTGACGAGAGCCATTTTTCCTGCTTCGTTGATGACCAACCAGTGCAGCGAAGTGATTCCCTCATTCCCCCCTAAAGCTTAGCTAGCGCAAGCCCTGCCAATGCAAACGAATCCATCTCAAAACCGGGGATCCGTTTCCTCCAGACTGAATTTCGCTCATCCGCAACATCCAGAAGAGCTGCACACGTTTGCATGGCTGGACTGCACAACGGGTCCATTTGTTCCACCAAGTGGTTATAAATAGTCTTACAGAACATGTTATGAAAATAATCATAAGAAATAGGGTCCTAAAGCCCTGTTCCAATTTTAATATCAAACGCTTAAGTTTAGACCAGACACACTTACTAAGGGCGGTATCACTGTGCAGTGTATACGGCTGGATAAAGTGCGGAAACAAGGAGGAAAAAAAGTTGGAACACGACTGCAAATGAGAGACGGTGCTAAAACGTGAGCTCGGCTTGGATCAGACGCCACCGTCGTCCGACGTCCATTTTGCGGGGGCGAATCCCTGCCTGCTCCACCGGAGTATCACAAGCTCGCCAATAGTGGACACGTCATGTTGCAAGCATTCGTCGTTCGCCTCTACACATACCTGGTTTGGGTTAGAACCACTCGGTTCTGCTTGCATGGTTTTAGTCTACTTCTTCTGCAGCTTCTATGATACTGGTAGGTATAGCGAGAGGAACGTTTTCAGCTAATATACGAATGAAAACTGAGGGCCGGCAAGCTTTGCTCCGATTTGCATTCAAAACATGAACTTTGATCTAATTCTGTTTTGCCTCTCACATGTTTTCATTTTGAAGTTGCTGTTGACCAGTCTGTAGTCTGACGCTGAGTTTTGGTCTTATGTTCAACTGTTAATAGGTGCAAGGGTAGGTGATGCGATTGAATTAATTATGTTTGTATGCCATGTTCAGGATTGAAGCAGTCTTATTTATTGGTAGTAGTACTAAGATATTTGGTGTTACACCCGAATATGAAATATCATTACTAGCACTAGCTACGCCTGCACTTAGGATTGTTTATACCGGCGCAACATCTTGAAATTTTAATGCGCGATAAATCTTGTTGATACATCTTTAACTTCTTTTCACAAATGACTTAGATAAAATGAAAAAAAGTTTTATTGACATCAAGTTTAAATAATTATCTACATAGGTAGAACGACAATTGTAAGTAAGTTAAATACCTTTCTTTTTATACACTCACGCGGTGGTTGTTGAGTAACGGACATTTTAGGTAGATAACAATACAAACATATTCATTATTTCTTATTCAACTGGCGTGTAACGCAGGTACGTTTAGCAACTTTTTTTTTCACAAAACTTTTTCTAGAGGAGAATTTAATGAGGTATGGATAAGGTTGTCACTTTTCAATGTTTGCAATACTGTTGTGATATTTTTCAAACCATAAAATCCGTCGGATTGTTAGACGGAGATGATTTTTTCATAGGCAGAGGCATAATCACTGTATAATTCCGTTTTTTCAACTATTCTTAATAAAAAATACAATCTATTTTCTGATTCAAACTCATTTATCACTTGAAAACACGATCATATTTGACGGTTCAGAACAAAATCTTTGAAGAAAAAAAATCAGTTTTGGACTTGAAAAATTCGTTGTTACAAAAAATGTTTTCCCTTAAATATGCCCAATTTGCAATGTATGGACGACTTTTAGTAAATTAAATAACGATACTTTTTGCTTAAGGATGATCAAAATTTGAAATGGCCTTTTTCTAAATCGACTTTAAAGTTTTGAATCATTATTTTTCAGTGTAGAAAATATTGTTTTTATTTTTTCAATATTTTCTTTTAAACTTTAGGAAATTTCACGACAGTCCCCCATACACCACTTTTTAGTAGGTCTTCCGTTTCCGAGTACGGGTTTATAAAAAAAAAGTAAAAAAAAAACTTTGACCCTTTCCAAATGTTAGTCTAGATCGATTTTGAAAAAAAAACAAAGTATGCAAATTATCTTAGTTTCACATACTTTTGACATACAGAAAGTTTCATTGAATTCTGAAGGGTGCTGCCAATCTCGTGTCGAGTTGTCGTGAAATCCGTCTATGACATGTATTTTTTTTTAATTACGCTAAAACTTTCTTCTACTCAATATACTACAAAAACTCATATTCTTTGGACCAGTTTGCCTGTAATTCAAAATCAAATGCGATGACATAGTTTTTTCGAAAGAAAATTGATTGTAATGGTCGAATGAAATTTTTTGAGTAAAAAAATAAACCTTTATTTACATTAATTTTTTTTTTACAAAAAAAAAAGAACAGAAAACTTATTTTATGATTTTTTTTTTGTTTGTATGTAAATCAATATTTCTCGTAATATAATAAAGTAAGAGAAATTTTGAGTGTAATAAAAAATTTCTATTTCTGCAAATGTTCGAAAATCCTGAAGTAATCTCAGATGAAACTACTACAAAAGGGTTTAAAAAAAAAAAAGCTTCGATGAAATTCGGACAGCATCCATGAAAAAACTTTTTATGAATGATCGGAGCACCACCTGTAATTTTGCTGTAATATTAACTGATGTGGAACCATGAATAAAGTTTTTGAAAATACATGGAGATTTGGAAATATTCTTAGATTAATATTTTGATGAAATGCTTGGGAAATGCCGTGAGAAAGTTCTGGAGGAACTTAATGTGGAATCAAAGGTCAAATTTATCGATGAACTCTTGGAAAAGCTTATAATAGATTTAATCGAACAATGTCTGAAGGATTTTGGAGCGGTTCATGAGAGTAATCAAGGATAAATTTTTTAAAAAGAAAAAGAAAAACGAGTAGCAGGGATTCTTGGAAAAATGACGAAACGATATTTATTAAAAACTCTGTAAGTAAATGAAGTAAATCTTCTATAAGTAACAACTGAAGAAATCGGTTAAAGAATCAGTGCAAAAATAACTGTAGAAAATCCTGGATAATCGCTATGTGAAAATTACTGCAGTTTTTTTTACTTTGAAATGAACCTTTGTGGAAGCGTTGGGGTGCTCTAAGATTTTCTAGACCAAATTCTTAAAAGCATCCATTGAAAAATTGCTGATAGTATTCCTGGAAGTATTCCAGAAGAAATCACTGGAGAAATTACTAGAATCGCAGAAGCATTCCTTGGGATCTGAGAAAAATATTATTATGAACTTGTGGAATATTCGCGTAATAGTCTCTGAAGGTTTCTCTCGAGTCTACAATTTTGTACCAGGATTCCCTGCAAGCAGATTAAATGATTAAATAATTAAAATAATAGAGACTTGATGCAAAATAATGGCCAACTCTTTAAAATATACTATTTTTGTGCATTTTGTATTTTTTGTTCTCTTCCTACAAAGTTCATCATTATTGTATAAAAGCAATACAAAATTTGGAAAAAACACATGGACTGTTTTCAACTGTGTCCCATAAGCTTATGAACAACACTCAACTGGAACTGTACTTGCCCTTACCAACATGGCAATCTTAAGTTCTGCTTCCTTTTCTAAACATGTTTTATGCTGTATTAATAACAATCGTTAAAAGGACTAAACATGCCAATTAGCGTTTTGATAGCAGCGCAGCCAAACACGAAAACGACATATTATACCATTTTACTGCTGCAAAATAATTTCCTTGAGTGTAGCCGAAATTCTCTGAGAATTCCAGTTTGAATAAAACTCCCTGATGATTCCAGATTTTCCAGGTTTTTTCAGGTAGTAGACACCCCCAACAAACATTTTAGTTGAACAAGAGTTTAACAACTCTTCTTCTTCTTCTTCTTCTTCTTGGCATTAACGTCCCCACTGGGACAGAGCCGGCATCTCAGCTTAGTGTTCTTATGAGCACTTCCACAGTTATTAACTGAGAGCTTTCTTTGCCAAAGTTGCCATTTTCGCATTCGTATATCGTGTGGCAAGTACGAAGATACTCTATGCCCAGGGAATTCAAGGAAATTTCCATTACGAAAAGATCCTGGACCGACCGGGAATTGAACCCAGACACCTTCAGCATGACTTTGCTTTGTAGCCGCGGACTCTAACCACTCGGCTAAGGAAGGTCCCTTTAAGGAGGAGTTTAACAACTCACTCTAAGGATTATTTCAGCTGAAGAAACTGCTACTAATGTTTCTTGGGTCTGCAAGAAATAAGTTTTATGTGTGTTTTCTGGGTAAAATTAATTTTAATTGTAATTGTAAATTTTTTTTAACTCAAAAATTTCCATTCGACTTTCTCGATCAATTTTAAGTCGAAAAAAACATATGTCATCACTTTTGAATTTTGAGTTACAGGCAAACGGATCCAAATGTTTTTTTGTAATATTTTAAGTAAAGGAAATTTTGAGTGTTATCAAAAATTTATATTTCTGCTCAAACATGTTCACTACACTTGAACAAGCAAATTGATGTCGAAAAAACCATGTCATCGCTTCATATTTGGTTTAGTGTTGAACTGCCCATAAAAGCATAACTGTCCCATATGGAATTGCTATCGAACAAGAAATCTATAGATGAAGTTAAATATCTTGCCGTCAAAAAAACACCAATTCGACAATGCCAAAATAAATACCCAGCAGAACACCATCGTGTTCAATACTTAGCGCTCTGATGTATTTTGACTAGTTTCTCACGGAAATATAATAATAAGAGCATAAAAATGAAGAAAGTTCTCTTTTGCCTTTATTTTATTGCAAGGCAACAGAAATAAAGCCATATCAGGCTCACCGCCAGCTCAGAACGATGAGCAAAATTTTGGCCAATTCCAAATGCTTATAACTTTATGAAGAATGGATGAAATTCAATGCATCTGGAAGTAGTCGGCGGCAAATTTGGTGTTGTTTCAGGAACTTTCTTGGCCCTGCATATTGGCCACCTGACACCAAAGATGTTCCGGATTCTCCGAGGTCATGTCCAAATGGCCTTTTTCTGTCGCTTGTAATTTGTGCGGGGTGAAGTTGTATGAGTGTTTACAATTTCCTAGAGACTAGAACTAATAGGAAGTTGAATACTGGCAAACGCATTTAAACTTTTTGGAAATCTTCAGAAATATAATCATTTACGTAGAACTGGTTCCGGAAAATATGATCAGTCATGTTTCTATTTCCTATCATGTATTGTGTATACTATCCGAAGCTATATCCTAATGACCTTTAATGCTCAAGAATACATCATTCAATCATCAGCAATCATCCAAAACGAAAACCCAGTTTTTTCTTTCAATTTTAAAAAATCTTCATGAAAATCTATCATTGCATTTCAGATTGCAAGTGCAATGCAATGATAGATTTTCATGAACATTGCTTCAAATTTGAGCAAAAAAAAAACTGATTTAATGAACAGTAGGGTTTATATGCCTTGGAAGATGTGGAGTATTTTCAAAATCACAAATGTAGTAATCACTCTATAGTAGATTCCAGGGGCTCCTAGATAAGTGGCCAATTCGGAACATGATCACATCCCCCGGGGAACTGGGAACCTGCTATACAGTGATCTGGCAGCCGATGCCCATGGGTTTCCGTATGCTAAAAATCTTTACAATAATTTGCCTTTAGGATATTTTGCCTGAATAATGAGGAAACTAGGATGAGCAAGATTCTATCTACAAACTGCTGTTCACAATTGAATTTTGATTAAATAAATACTACAACAAAGCATGATTTGGAATACATAGACTTTTTATAGCTTAAAAAAACCTAACTCATTTGTTAGTTTCTTCTTCATATTCTTCAGTACAATTCAATCTCCGGAAATAAAAGAAATTGTTCTGTACTCATTCTATGGGTTCTTCGTGTATGATATGGTTCGGGTTCCATACTAGGTGGCATTATCTCAGAATTGGTCTTACATACGTAATATGCAATATTTCAATAGTATAAGGGTTATGCGAATTGTTGCTGAACCTCTTAATGGAGCCAAGCTTACTGCTTGCTTGTTTAATAATGAAATTCCAATGTTCTACAAAAGTGAGTTTTGAGTCTATTATCTATGATCCCTTACAACATTCAATCTGCATTACATGATAGCCTAAAAATACTTCAATTGGAGCTGTTACATGTTTTCAAGAGATATTGGCAATTTCGCGATAGTTCCGTATGTCAGATTTTGTGCCTGATTAAAAAACAGGCACCAAATATGAGTATTTTCAAGCTTTTGGGAATTTTCCATTATTTAGAAACATGTCGAAAAGGCGTTTTAGGGGAACGGTAAGCTCTTCTGAACGATTCTTGGAGAACACGGGTGCAATGCCATCCGATCCTGCTCATTTAAATGCGTCCAGGTTATTTAGTGCTGTGAGTTTCTTGTTGTGATAGTTTTTCAATCTGAGAGTTTTCTTTGCCAATCAACTGTTTTTCACATTTTTATAACGAGTGGTACGAAGATATACTATGGCCTGTGAAAGCAAGAAAATGTTCAACCCAAGTAGATCCTCGTCCGGACTTATATGCATTCTTGCCACCTTCACCATGAAGATATGTGCTTCTCTCGCAACAGCTATTTCAGCTCCATTGTTTATGCAATTTCAATTATTTGATTGAAAACGAATTAATCATCAATATTGCAAATGAAATACGGTAAATTAGCTTTCGTAAAGATTTAACGTATTCAAACCAAGACTAGCTGATCACATCGACATTGCCGCCAGAAGCGGTTCTGCTTTGTGTTCAGTAAAGGGCGCAGTTTTGGGTCATTTTAAAATATTCAGTAAGACACTACTGTTCTTATGTTAAATATATTGGATATTCTACATTACAAAATGGAATAAATTGAATGTATAAATGATGCTAAGTTTCTATCAAAAATGTGCTCGCGATAAATCTGTATCGCAGATAATTTTTACTAAAGAATAATTATACTTTTTGTATGCTGATCTATATAGAGACTGTTATGCCTTTATTTTTCAAAATGGGACAGCACTAGTTTGAAATTTTTTTGCAATGTTTTCGAACAAACTGATCAATTTTATGTGTGCATATGAAAATATACATACAAATATGCGTAGCCCGCCAAAAAAAATTTTTTGGAGGAAATCCATATGGGACAGTTATCCCGAGTAAAGCTTGAGATCATATTGAAAACTAATTTTGTTGTTGTGATGTCGCGAATTTTAATAACTCAGTTTGCTGTCATTTTTGGTCGTTTTAACGGTTAAAATATCAAAACTGAGAGCAGAAAAATGTTCCCATGAAATCAAATAGAAAACTATTTTTGCTATCAGTTACAGCAAATTGAAAACTGTTTCTGCTATCATGGAGGATAAATTGAAAACTAGTTGAGATGTACATATTTTCGATTGATATTGAAACGAGTCTGCGACAAAATAAATGCTTCATTATTATATTCTCACAGTATCTATACATGTAGCACGAATAAATTTATAATTAGATAAAATGAAAACATTACCAAAAATTTAAAATGATAGCAGAACAAAAACAAAATATGATATCGAATATTTCAGTGACAATTGATATCAATTTATGATATCAACTTGATGCTGATAACAGAATATGTTTTCAACTTGCATTCTTTTTGATGTTGGACTTTGCTCGGGATGCTTTTATGGGCAGTGAATTTGTGTTAAAAATACTTTTCTCGATGAACTAGTTTAATAACTGACGCATCTATTTCAAAAACCATAAAATGAACATCAATCTTGAATAGTGTTCGGTTTCCATAAATGAATCTTTTTTTTTAAATCGCTTCTAAAATGGCAGAGGTAAGCATGGACAAAGTTGCACATCCGATCTTCTGAGGGGGGTTGGGTGTACTGGAGTTAATTTCAATAGAGTTTGAATCCTTTGACAGAGTTGTGGGTTTGATTCCCGCTCCAGTCGGTGGAAACTTTCCGTCAAACGGAAAGTCCATCACTGGACTACTGGTTGTTTCGTGTTGCCCGTTGCCTAATGTTAGTGATCGTCCAGTCTGTGTGGCCTTTAGCTGAAGACGTTGTAAATTGTATTTCAAAAAACATCAAGCAAGTAGTTTCCGATTTGCTTTCTTATCGATGGACTTTGCTCGGTTATTACGCTGCTCAACTGTCGAATTAGTAACTCGTGCATGGGTTCAATCCACCTTCATTTTTAGATAATTTTTTAATATTTTTAGCAATCATATCTACAGATAATCACGTCAACAAACTTTCCACCATGAATTCGGTAACTTGACACTTTTGGTGAATAATTTTTATGCTTCGTCAGCCCGTAAAAATCAAATTCATAAAGTGAGGTGCAATTAAAACTTCGCAGAGCAAGTTGATGCCAGTTATTTCTCTGAATCCTCGAACGGAAACTTTTGCGGTTTCGAGCAAGCCGGAACACATTTTAACTAGGCTTGTAACCGCCGCCGTCGCTCTGCTACTATAGGATCACCATCTGTAGCCTTAGTCAGAGGAGGCACATCCCGAGCGACAAGAATGCGGTGAGGTGTTGTGAGAACCAAACTTCTTGTGCGCTTCCATTTTCACTTTTCTACAATTGATGTTTGTGTTTGACCAACCAATACCTAATGTTAGTTCACTCAGAAAGTTATCCAGCCGAAGTCGTCGTCGTCGTCGACAGTTGCATGTGTTGTAGCAAGTTTGGCGGGGGAACCTACTTAAGGGCGTAGCCAGGGGCTGTCGACCTCAACGACATTGGTTAGTTTAATAAAAATGATACTCATTGACACCTTTCACATTTTGTGTTAGGTAAACTTATTATACTTAACTCTTGCATGAGACGTAGTCCTATGAATGATGTAAGCCCTTTTTCTCATATTACAGTGCGCAAAGTGGTGCGAAAAAGTAAATTTTTCGACAAGGAAACGGAATTTATAGGGAAAGATTTAAGGTGAAGATGACCAATCGATTAAGTTTTCAGCTTAAACAGATGTTTGGTTCTCCAAATTCGTGCTCTTGAAAATTTGAAGTTTGGCTTAGATTCATCTTCACCTTAAGGTGAAACAGTTTGGAATCAACTTCTAAGATTGCACTAAAACTTCAAAGGCACAAATCTCGCGAAGAAAGTATCTCACAGCAGTGCACTTTTTATTTTGGCTTTGTGCACTAGCAGAAAGCTTAAAATAAGAAGATCAGTAACGTTTGCCAAACTGTTTATCCAGTTTTGTGCCTTTGAAAACGTGAGTAGGGGGAGAAGTCGGCCATTGTGCCGGACATCTTTGGATTCCGAGATGTTTCACCTTAAAAGAGTATTAACATTTAAATGGTGTAGGCCCGAAATTAGCCTAAAGAAACTAGCGAATAGGGAGTCGTGGGTTCGATCCCCACCGGAGCATGTGGTTTCTTTTCGCAGTTTCAATTTCAATTTGTACACGTGTTTCGTCGTGTACCGTTTTGATTCGAAGTGTTCGGATGCTTCGAATCCCGGACACCGGCCATAAATCACCTAAAAATTTGTTTTTAAACAACTTTTACGCATAGAGAATGTAGAAGACAACTTAATTATACATTCTAGGCGAAAAAAGTCGGAGTTTGAACACCGTGAAAAGGACTAGTGTTCGGTTTTCGAAGCGTCCGGCAAATTCGATGCAGCACGGTACATGTAAACTTCAAAACGTCAAAACCTTATAACACTAAAGAAGCTTCAAGAAACATATTTGTTTCCATGGAGCGTACACTTACACCATAATTCGTTATATTCTAACATGTTCTATTAATATGTGTATGAATTCTGCAGTATCAAAAAATTTGAAAAAAAAAACTTCGAACCAAACCTATAAATTTTTATTTTGTTTTTCAACCAACTAGGAAGGGGGGAGTGCAGATTTCCCTGCCCCTCTCTGGCTAAACCCATGTTCCTACCACAAGGTAGTGGTGCAGTTATTCGACATCCTACAACTGTTGCTCTGTCTGAGGGAGGGAGCGACGTCTCTGGCTTGGGGTTGGACCGATTTATAAAATTACCGGTTGTCACTTGGGTGTGCGCTCCTGGTGACGGCCGGCCAGCAGAGAGAATGGTGGCAGGAATCAGCGCTGCTTTGGGAAATTGTTAAATACGGTTGGCTGGGATGAAATGCTAGTTTGGCAAAGTGCGAAGGACGGAACACTCTGGTGGGCAGGATGAAGGTGGTTAATTAAATTATATTTTATACTTCCTTCTTTTTGTATCCAGCCGGTATCCGGGAGCGGAAAATAGGGTACAGGGTTGGGAACTGTAACAGGAGAGCTTGCGTGCTTGTCTGTAATGATTCCGTTGCAATAGTTACAGCGATTGATGCTTGACATGCCAGTCAGAAACACGTTGGAGTTTCAAATTAAGTTTTGGAAATGTTTTTCTTGACTACGACGTTGGAGATTACTTTTTCTTCCTTTTAGAAGTTCTTGTTCATACTGGAAATCCGTCATTTCAAAGATTTACATCTTCCTTAAAATGATACCTATTATTGAAAATATATCGTTACGCGAGGTTTGAACCAATCGTCTGCGAAATAACAATCCAACACCTTACTCACCACGCTTAGCCAACACCAACAGTGTCATTTTTCATCAAGCACATTTGATATAATGTCGTACGTTTATTTTTTTGAAAGCATTCAATTAACTATAGCCTGTATCCAATCATGAGCATTCATTATGTTGATCCGGACCGAGGCCATTGAAGATTCCAGTGCGCCAAATAATTAAAATTTATAATTGAATCCACCCTGGACGTGGGAGTGATCGGTTTAAAAAAAAAACAGCAAATTGAGATACAAAATAGTGAAACCTAAATCATTTCGAAGCTAGGATTTCTATTCGCTTTCAGAGATTTTTTTTCGGCTGGAAAGACGTTTAGCGACAAATTTTAGGGAGCCGAAATCAATGAGCAATTCTCACTGAAACCAGGCCGCCATCGGCACCCATCGTTTAGAATTCCAAGTTTATGTCACTAATCGCTAGTTTCCGATAAAACTTAACGGGTGGTCCTTTTGGTTTTCTCAAATTGGTGGACCCCTCGTACGCCAGCTAGCTAAACAGTTTGCGAAAAAGCCTTTTTGATAAATATAGGTATTGCTTTCACGTGATTGTCCCATATTTCGCTTTGGAACACATAGCAAACTTAGTGGCATCGTATATAGAAAGGATATAGCTTTCATTTAAAGTTCAAAGAAATTAACGCCATCTTGAATTTTGTTAGAAAAATCGTTTGATTCACACCGCTCGACATTTTAAGTGCTATCAAGGTGAAAAATTCATTTCTACTACTTAAAATCAAAATGGCGTCAAAATCCAAGATGGGCCGACAGATTTTATTACTCAAAATAATACTCTTATTCTTCACTCGACTCGAATAAAAACACTAACGATTGAAAACTTGTTTCTTTGTTGTACAAATAATGATGTTTGCATTGATTGCACTCGCCATATACGTCAAAATCGTACTACATGATTTATAAAATCGTTCATTTCATAGGGTAAATAAAATTGCTTACCTAGTTTTTGTAGCCTATCTTACGAAATTTTCTCAGCTTTCTGATGGTGATCTAAGAATTCAAAAAGAGCGGTGCGCTAATGGTAAAAAAACGATTTTTCTTCTTCGGCAAAGTTGTTTAGGAGATCAAGGGCTATCATTGTTTGAGCTGGTTGATTCAAAGTTTCGCCAGCAAGCGGTGCTAGTGAGCATGAACATTTTGTTTTGCAGATATCTTAGGGGCCTTCCTTAGCCGACTGATTAGAGTCCGCGGCTATAAAGCAAAGCTATGCTGAAGGTTTCTGGGTTTGATTCCCGGTCGGTCCAGGATCTTTTCGAAATGGTAATTTCCTTGATATCCCTGGGCATAGAGTATCATTGTACTTGCCATACGATATACGAATGCGAAAATGGTAACTTGGGCAAATAAAGCTCTCAGTTAATAACTGTGGAAGTGCTCATTGAACACTAAGCTGAAAAGCAGGCTTTGTTCCGGTGATGAGTAATACCAAGAAGAAGAAGATATCTCGGGGAGCCTGGCAACTCAGAAATATGGCGTCTTGGGCAAAGTTGTTCAGAAGCTCAAGGGCTATCATTATTTGAACGCGAAAAAATCAAAAGATTTTGCCACCAGGCGGTGAGGCATGAAACTTTTGTTTTTGCAGATATCTCAGGAGCCTGACCACTTAGAAAGATGAGATTTTCGGTTATAAGAAATTCTCGTCTCTTCTCGATTTTTCAGATATCCCTATTCGCTGAGGAGTATACGCTTAAGAGAAATTACACAAAATTAGGTAGGGGAACCTGGTTAAATTTGGTTTCTGTTCTAATTCAGCCCATAAATCATTTCTCAATTCTGGCGCTACTCTAAAGATCAGGTGTATCGTTTTCCGACCCACCAAGACAGATGGATCTAACAATAAAATTTGACGCCTTTCAGTTATTCCGTTTGTTGTTTCGAAGCGCTCTAATGCACTGTCGGTTAGCACTATTTTCAAGCTTCTGTAAGCGACAATAATTCTCTAATTTCGGTGTGTTGTTTTATAATCGATTCAAATTCCCTCAGCCGAAGCTTTTGTCTGACCATAAGGTTATGATATGCCTATGCACTGTTTGTACTCAACTAGTTTGAAACTCACAAAATGTTTGTCGGGAACTTTTGATATGGTTCAAAAAAAAAACGGAGTACTACCCGAATCAGCAATACGAACAGCAACAACCGCAAAACCAGCCAAAACGCAGAACTTACCACAGCTCGGGTTCT
>NW_018736066.1:0-25076 GCF_002204515.2 Aedes aegypti
TATGCATCTCCCCACGGATTTGCATTGGCATCGCGACACAACTCTTTGAAGCACGTTCTCTTGCTCAGCGAAATTTCTCTTTTCTGATCGGCTTTCGCCGCCCTCAGTGTTACTCTTCGCTCTTCCCTCTCACCATCGGTTTTGGCTCTTTGCATCCGTCTCCTGGCTTGGAGGCATCTTTTGCGGAGGTTGCCAAGTGTCTCATTCCACCAGTATACCGGACGACGTCTGTATTTCGGCACGACCTTCCGTGGCATGGTAATGTCGCATGCTCGTACCAGCGCAGCCATTAACTCCTCCGATCTCAAGTTCAGAACCTGCTCTTCTCTTCTGAGGGCTTCCACGAAAAGCTCTTCGTTGAAACGTTTCGTTTTCCACATCTGCTCGTGAGGTATACTCGCTCTCTGTGAGCATTGTGTTCTTCCACCAATTCTATACCGGAACTTCTGATGATCGCTATGAGTGTACTCATCGCAGACTCTTCAGTTCAATACTTCTGTTTGTCTGTGCTTGAGTGAAAGACAAACAGACGTAACACTGACGAAATTTCCATCGACCATAACGATCATTTCAAATTCGCTATGTTACAAATCCCACAACCAGAGACGCGCACATCGTTTTTCTTTGCGTTTTACGTTTCACACTGCGGGTCTTGTTCACGGAGAACAAAATATAGTGTTCATAATCATTTTTCCGGTCAAGTTAACTATATTTTAAGATTATGTTAGATATAACTATAAATATAGTTGATTAGACAGTATATTTTTAAAAACAACTATACCGTATAGTTGTTGACAACTATATGTTTAATGAGTACGTCAAACGTCAAAATTCAACTATAATTTAGTTGGCCGTGTAGTTCCGGCGTCTAGAATAGAACTACGGACAACCCGTTCCGGTGGTAAGAGTCCACCAAACGGGGTAACCCCAATTCAAGGTGTGATGCGAAAAACCGTGCTGAGGAATGAATGGTCGAAGGGGTGAAAAAGATGTTCGGCCATTAACGGAGCCTGTGGGGCACCTGGGCACCCCTCACAGTATTTTGTCCCTTACCGCGTTAATGCAGGGCTCTGGCGTGGTTGACCTTTTTTCCCGTGCTACTCGTGGGATCCAAAATGAGTACAAATTCAAACAACAATCAGATTAGTAGTGGTAGTGCAGGTAGTAGCAGTAGTAGGGAAGCGAACCCCTTCGCAAGAAGTGGGCTAGCTAGATCTCCGTTGAGGAGAGTAGAAGCAGGAGGAGGCAGCAGTGCACGTAGTGCCAGTGCTGGAACCCATATTTCATCCCCGGCTAACGCATCGGGTGAAGTTATGGATGGAGCGTGGTTGATGAGGGCCATCAATAAAAGTAGAGATGGGCTCTCTGCGATGGAAGTGGCTGCACAGCAGCTCGACTCCATAATTGACTTTGCGTCCTCGAAGTCTAACATCAGCAAGGACCTCAAGCAGGCCTTGCTTAGACTTCGTAAGTCAATGTTGGCGGCCAAGCAGAACCATGCTGACCCATGGTGACTGTGGCTGCGGCAGAACCCGTGGAACTGAAGGTGCCGAAGTCTACCCAGACGGAACCCTTCGTTTTCGCGGGCAGCCCCAAAAGCGTGGAAGCGAATGCTTACAGCAAGCAATCGCAGAGCGCACGAGGCAGCCTCAGGGGAGGAGCTACCCGGCGGCGCTACGTAAGGCCAGGCGGATACTGACCCCGAAAACCGGCAGAAGTGCCGGAAAATCGGACCCCAGCCAGGCGTCCCGGAAAGCCGAGAAGGGTGGGGCCCGAAAAGGCTGGCCCTCTCGGAGTGATGGGAACAGGGGGTTGCGACCTTTGAGAGGTCCTCCATCACCATAGGTCAGGGCGGAGCAGGGGGGGGACGCCCCCTGGACAACGTAGTGAGGAAGAAGAAGAAGAAGAAACAGGAGAATCAGGAGCGCAGGGATACCAGACCTAAGAAAGGTAGGAGGGTAGGTGCCAAGCGCGAAAAGGGTGATGCGATCATCATCAGACGGAAGAGTCCAAGTACTCGGAGTCCTGAAGGCGATGCGCAGTGACGCGAAGCTTGCGGATCTAGGAGCCGACGTACGCAGTGTCAGACGCACTCGTACAGGTGAAATGATCCTCGAGCTTAAGCGCGACAAGAAGCGCAAGGGCGCCGCCTACAAAAGTTTGGCGGAAGAGGTCCTTGGCGCTGGTGTTGAAGTGAGGGCTCTGACGCAGTCAGTGACTCTGAGATGATGAACCTTGACGAGATCACTGACGCAGAAGAGCTCGTCACGGCACTGCGGCAACAGTGGCGAAGTGCAGGTGCCCACCACCGCCGTTCAGCTACGGAAAGGTCGGCAGGTACTCAGGTGGCCTTAGTACACCGACCTGTGGCAGACGCAAATAAGTCCGCTAAGGTAGGTAAGATCAAGGTTGGTTGGTCAGTATGTTCACTGAACATACATGAGCAACCAGTGATCTGCTTTAGGTGCAGGGAACCTGGACACAAGTCCTGGGGCTGTAAAGGCCCTGATAGGACCAAGTTGTGCAGGCGTTGTGGTGAGGAAGGTCATAAGGCACTAGGCTGCAAGAACCCTCCCAAGTGCTTGATTTGTTCCGGCAAGTCCGTGAACAACAATCACCCAACGGGAGGCTCAAGGTGCCCGACCTTCAAACGAGCCATCAACGAAAAGTCACAGTGCAGGTAACGCAGCTGAACCTGAACCACTGTGACGCAGCTCAGCAACTGCTGTACCAGTCAGTTGCTGAGTGGGGGACGGACATCGCCATCATATCGGACCCATACCGAGTACCCGCCGGCAATGGCAACTGGGTCGTGGATGGATCCGGAAAAATGGCGGCGATATGGACAACGGGTAAATACCCTGTCCAGCAGTTGGTGTCTACTACCTACGAGGGCTTCGTGATCGCCAAGGTAAACGGGGTCCTCTTCTGTAGCTGCTATGCGCCTCCGAGTTGGTCGACCGAGCGGTTCACGCAGATGCTGGACTGTATGACGACCGCGCTGACAGGGCGAAGGCCAGTTGTAATAGCGGGTGACTTCAATGCCTGGGCCGTGGAATGGGGAAGCCGTTACACGAACCAGCGAGGTCAAATCCTGCTAGAGGCACTGGCCGTGCTAGATGTCGATCTGGCTAATGTTGGTGCCAAAAGTACCTTCAGCCGTAACGGAGTGGAGTCGATTATCGACGTTACTTTTTGTAGTCCTGGCCTAACGAGTAGTTCGAACTGGAGGGTAGACGATGCCTACACTCACAGCGACCACCTGGCGGTTCGCTACAGTATCGACTACAACAACAGCAGGCAGCGGGTTGAGGAAGCGGCTAGGTCAAGGCCAAGCCCTCGTAGGTGGAAGACATCGTACTTCAATGATGAAGTACTTAGGGAGGCGCTCCGCCGTGAGCGTAACCTACTCGGACTAAGCGGGGACGAACTGGTAGCGGTGCTTACGCGTGCATGCGATGTGACCATGCCTAGAAAAGTCCACCCTAGGAATGGGAGACCACCGACATACTGGTGGACTCAAGCTATTGCGAACCTGCGCCGTGCCTGCCTACGGGCCAGGAGACGGATGCAGCGAGCACGTACCGAGCAGGAGCGTGAAGAACGACGGGCGGTGTTCACCGCTGCCAAAGTCGCGCTGAAGTCTGAGATAAGGGCAAGCAAAAAGGCCTGCTTCGAGGGACTCTGTCAGAGTGCCAACGCGAACCCGTGGGGTGATGCCTACAGGATCGTAATGGCGAAGACAAGAGGTGCAATTGCTCCTACGGAGCAATCTCCACAGATGCTGGAGGGGATCATCGAGGGGCTCTTCCCGCGCCACAACCCTAGCCCATGGCCTCCTTTTGTAGGACAGCCGGGGATTGGGGCTGGCGATGAGGATAGAGTAACTGATGAGGAACTTGTAGGGATTGCAAAATCCCTAAGCATGGGGAAGGCACCAGGTCCGGACGGAGTTCCAAACCTGGCCCTCAAAGTCGCAATCTTGGAGGCTCCCGGTATGTTCAGATCTGCTATGCAGATATGCCTGGACGAGGGAGTATTTCCAGATGCGTGGAAGAGGCAGAGCCTGGTACTATTGCCAAAGGCGGGGAAACCACCCGGTGACCCGTCGGCGTATAGACCAATATGCTTGATTGACACGGTGGGGAAAGTGCTCGAGAAGATCATCCTCAACAGACTGTCGAGGTACACCGAGGGTGTAAATGGTCTCTCAGGCAACCAGTTTGGCTTCCGGAAAGGGAGGTCCACTGTAGACGCTATTCTGACGGTTAAGAAAACCGCTGAGATAGCACTCCAGCGTAAGAGGAGGGGTATTCGCTACTGCGCAGTAGTGACTCTGGATGTAAGGAATGCATTTAGTAGTGCCAGTTGGGCGGCTATTGCTGATGCGCTCCTGCGTCTGGGGATACCCGAGTACCTGTACAAGATTCTCGGAAGTTACTTCCAGAATCGGGTATTAGTCTATGACACAGAGGTGGGTCGGAAGTGCTTTCACATAACCTCAGGAGTCCCGCAAGGTTCCATCCTGGGTCCGGTGTTATGGAATGTCATGTACGACGAGGTGTTGAGATTAAAATTCCCGGCGGGTGTGGTCATCGTTGGCTTTGCCGACGATATTACGCTGGAGGTCTACGGTGAATCGATCGAAGAAGTGAAATTGACTGCAGCCCACTCGATCGCAATTGTGGAGGAGTGGATGAGCTCCAGGAAACTGGAATTGGCTCACCACAAAACTGAGGCTGTTGTTGTCAACAACCGAAAGTCGGTGCAGCAAGCGGTGATCAGTGTAGGCGACTGCACAATCACTTCGAAGCGCTCCGTCAAACACTTGGGGGTGATGATCGACGACAAGCTTACCTTCGGTAGCCATGTCGATTATGCCTGCAAGAGAGCCTCCACAGCTATTGTGACACTGTCCCGGATGATGTCCAATAGCTCTGCGGTGTACGCCAGCAAGCGTAAGCTTCTGGCCAGTGTCGCCTCGTCCATACTGAGGTATGGTGGCCCGGCTTGGGGCACGGCTTTGAGTACCGATAGCTACCGTAGCAAGCTAGAGAGTACTTATAGGTTAATGTGCCTGAGGGTTGCGAGCGCGTACCGTACCGTGTCACACGATGCACTTTGTGTCATCACCGGTATGATGCCTATTGGTATCCTTATCATGGAAGACATAGAGTGCTTCGAAATGCGCGGCACAAGAGGCATACGCAGGACTGCCAGACTGGCCTCCATGGTCAAATGGCAGCGTGCGTGGGACAGTTCCACCAAGGGAGTGTGGACTCACAGGTTGATTCCGAGGTTAGATATCTGGGTCAATAGGCGCCATGGGGAACTAACATTCCACCTAACACAGGTCCTTTCGGGTCATGGATGCTTTAGACAATATCTACACCGTTTCGGTCATGCGGGTTCTCCCGAATGTCCAGTTTGTGCAGGTTTAGAGGAAACGGCGGAACACGTTTTGTTCGTGTGCCCGCGTTTCCGCACAATGCGTGACCGCATGTTTGCCACATGCGGTCGGGACACGACTCCGGACAATTTGGTCCAGAGGATGTGTGCAGACGAGTTTGGCTGGAATGCCGTTTCATCGGCTATCACCCACATCGTCTCGGAACTCCAAAGGAGGTGGCGTGTGGACTCGAGGAGTGACTAGTGCAGACGCTAATCAACAGGTGGTCCAAGGGTTCGCAGTCGGCTACGTAGGTCATACCGGTGCCCTTACAGCGATTAAGTGGCCGCGGGGAGAACATCCTGGTAGCGCTGCTGTCGTGGCGCCGGCCTACTGGGTGGATACGAGCCTCTGGTTGTTCGGGGCAGGTGGAGGCCCCTTCGTCAGCAATCCCAGCTGGTGCTAGCTGATAGGGCCTGAGCCTTCAGTAGGTCAAATTGCGAAGCCCGCAGCTGGGCGCGGGCTTAGTGGTCGACCCTGCCCGCCTTCAGCGGACAACGGGAGGTGAGGACCACCCGGGAAGCTGGCAATGCGCCAGCATGCTACCTTGGTGGACCCCCATAAGCGTGTCATCGATGTTCGTTGCTGCATGGCTACGCAGCTAACCTGGAGGATGCGATGTGCAATAGCCCCTCTCCGAAGCAATGCCTTCTTGGTGGTCCCGGAGAGACGAAGGGTTTGGCGGCAATGGAAATGGTTTAGTGGGTCGGGGGTGTAGTCCTGTTTACTGCTTGTACGTAGTAAATGGTCCCCAACCCCACACTCCCGGACCTCGGTCCGGAGTCTGTTGAGCAGATTATCCCCCCATTGCTTAGAAGGGAAAAAAAAACTATAATTTAGTAGACTCAAAGTAAATTTGATTGAGTTTATAATATATTGCAATGTTTACTCAGCATTTTGTTCTGCTTAGATTCACTGCTGCTTTATCGATCTAAAAAAACATTGCATCAATCAAAACAAAGATCATCTTATCACTTACACTATTCCTTACAAGTTAAAAGTGAGTAGATTTGTGAGCATGACTTGAAGTCTAGGGATGTGAATGTTTTTGGATAGTGGTGATCAGTCTTGAGAACTGTGACCACAATTCACCACAGTTCATCGATTCTGCCATTCCACCAAAACACAAAGCAGCAGCAGCATCAATACCATCAGGCGTTGCGCTGCCAACGGTTCACACACTGCTTGACTATTTTTGTCTCTCCACTATGACCGTTTTCGGGCAGCCATTCCAAGCTGAATGATTGAAAAAAGTGTTAAATCATTCAATCGCTAATATTTCGCTTGTGTTTTCAACTAATTGAAATCTATTAGCTCTAACAGAAAGAGCACAATCATTCCGTTGCGATACATATAAACAAGTTCAATTTCATACTGCCTTTATCGAGCAAAAATGCAAAACCCCGAAAACCGCAAAAATCGTGTCACCACTGTGCTGGAGTCATTTCGCATTCGGGGTTGAAAAACGTTAGGAAGAAGAAGATTATAGTTTTGAAGAGCCGTGACATTTTTTTGTTTTGAACGGTCATGGTTTGCTTTGGATTTTGATGGTCGTGTAGAAAGATGTAAATGTAGAGGCGGTAAATGTTTGCTCCAGTACTTTTCTCATCCCTGGTGGTAATTATACAAATTATACATAATTGATATAGGTACAAGTGGATAGCTGAATAAATGAAGTGTGTATTTTATTTGACGTAAGTTTATTTTACTTCGAAACAACTAATTGTGCGTAAGTAAAAGCACAGATAACAGATGTTTATGTCCGATTGTAAAACTGTGTAAGCCAATTAATGATGATTTTAAGTGGCAACACAAGTAGCAATATCGTGGTGGCGCTGTTATCGCTAAGTTCCCATGGTAATGTATGTGGTGAATATGAAACATTTCAAGATACTTATATTCACCACTGATTGCAGCAATACGTTGTGTGGCGGCGCTAGTGTTTTCAACGTGTTTTAGTTTGAATATTTACACAAGTTTTCAGAAGATTTTTGTTCTAGCATAAACATCTGTTATCTGTGGTAAAAGTAATTAACCTTTCAGTCGTCGCGCGGTTTGCCACCGTCAGAACCACCGCGCTGATATTGTGAACGAAAAGCGAGGTTTTTTCAGCAGTGTTGTACAAAATACAACAGCGCGACGACTGAAGTGTTAACGAGATATTGTCGCGTCGCCACCAAACCGGATCGCGCCAGCGAGACTCGCGCCGCTCCTCAACTCGCCGCATTTTGAAATCAGTTTTTTAATGTGGCGCTGCATTCTTACGATTTTTATGAACACAGCGCACTACTCACATATTAGATGCGACGCTCGTGGCCCGAGAAAACAATAATTTTAAATAATTGTTGGTCTTGATTTCTACCGGATGCATAATAGTAATCTCAACATAAAGAAATTCTTCTGCGCGTTTTCGTGCAACATGCTGACCAGATGATGATGGTGTAAACTGGTCGATGGATTTTGAAGAAATTTGTACTAAGTGTAACGTCTGTTTGTCAGTGGTTAGGCATTTAATCACTACACGCAAAAAAATGTGCGGTAAAAACTACCATTTTAGGGGGTTAACTTAAGCGCTCGCACTGGCAATTTCAGCAGACCAGAAATGCGCTTGATTTTACCATGTCCGTAGTCGAAATCAGATTGTTGTAAATTATTTCTGTCAAATGTACCAGTAATGTGGTGGGATGTACCGTAAACACAGATTTTTTTTCCGTGTATAAAATCTATGGTTTCATTGGAGCCCATAATTTATTTATTGCTGAATTTTTAGCATCAGGTAAAGCATGTTTTTAACCGAAAACATTTTTTTTTCTTTATACAGTATTGGACAAAACATTTGCAACTTTTTCGATTTTCCATACAAAATTTGGCAAGCTAGATCTCAGTTATTTTTGGACCTATTTGAATGAAATTTTCCCAGAACATCAGACATAACTTGAATTTTACCATATATTTTAAAATAATTTTTCCAAACACGAGTTTAACAGTAATAACGATTTTACTAAAGTGTAATTTTCGACGAAAAATTCAAAACTATTTATCTGAAAATTTTAAAGCCCAACACAAAAACTGTCTTCAGCAAACTTGTTCGTCTCGTCAAAACTACCATAAAGCTATTCCTTCAATTTGTTTAGTTAAGTCAATTATAAAAAAAAAAATCTTTAAAAAAATTCACTTTATTTCAACCGTTATTGCTTGTAAACTCGTGGTTGGAAAAAATCACTCAACAATATATGTTAAAATGCAAGTTATTTCTGAAGCACTGTAAAAATTCCATTCAAATCGGTTCATAAATGACTAAGATCCAACCCTCCAGAGTTAGCCATTTTGATGGAAAAACGAAAAACACGGAGAACAAAATATAGTGTTCGTAATCATTTTTCCGGTCAAGTTAACCCGTACATGCCTGAGCTTTCAAGCAAAAATACTAAAACATTTACCACTCAGCGAATACTTAACGGATTCAAATACTTTTTTGTCAGTATACTGGCCCACATATCTAGTTTCAAGAAATAGCCGAAGGAACTCGGGAATACTTCTGTAGCCGGAGTTATTGTAGTGGGTGACTGGGTCAAGTCGGATAGAAAAATGCGATTTTTTGGGACATGCCAAGTAATATTTAATTATTTCCAATGGCATTCATTTTATTTTGCATTAATCATTGAGATCTGATATTCAACATTATAAATGAATAGTTTTGCACCGTTAGAGTGTACCATGTGCGGCCAATCGGGCTTAATGTCCTGAAGAACCAGCTCTAGATTTGTTAGGTATTTAACCGTTTAAAAACTCTAAAAGTATAGATCGAACATAATAGTTCACTAAAATGCGCTCCTATAAGTCACTGCAAGCTATTTTTAATTTGTCACTGCGAAATCAACAATTTCCTACCGCATGGAAGAAATCGTTCATGAAACCTGTTTTCGAAAAAGGAAGTAGGTAAAACTGATGTTAAAAACTAGCGGGGTATAACAACGCTTCCAGCCGGGTCTAAATACTTTGAAATTGTTGGTTATAATGTCATGATCAAGGTATGCAAACATTATACTTCAACATCGCATCATGGATTCTATCCTCAGCGCTCAGTGCAGACTAACGTGTGTGAATATACATCGATCTGCATTAACAAAATGGACGGAAGCGCTCAGGTCGATAGTATATACACCGATATACAAGCTGCGTTTGATAGGTAAATCATGACATTTTGGTGGCCAAGCTGAGCAAACTAGGAGCATCGATGAGAATCTGTGAATGGTTGCAATCGTATTTAACTGGCCGTCAACTGATTGTAAAGATTGGATCTGCTGTCGCAACACCTTTCTTTCCAGAATGTGGTGTACCGCAAAGGAGCAACTTAGGACCTCTGCTGTTTGTGTTGTTTTTCAACGATGCGTCGCTTTCGCTGACGAATTGCTGTGTTTTATTTTACGCTCACGATTTGAAAATCTTTCTTGACATTCGTCGTATTGAGGATTGTCGACAACTACAAGAGCAACTGAATCTGTTTTGCGAATGGTGCGCAGTCAATTTCCTAATGATTAGTGCTTCGAAGTGTTCAGTAATCTCCTTCAGCCGATCAAAGAACCCTATTCGGCACAACTACACGACCAACAGTGAACCGTTAAATCGAGTGGAACAAGTCAAGGATTTAGGGATAATTCTTGATAGCCACCTGACATTCAAAATGCACTTCTCGGCGATAATCGATCGTGCCAACCGCCAGCTTGGATTCATTTTCAAGATTGCCAACGAGTTTGATGACCCACTGTGTCTGCTATCCTTATACTGTTCATTGGTTCGATCCATACTCGAGTTTGGTTCTGTTGTATGGGCACCTTACGAAGCAATCTGGATATCTCGAATAGAAGCTGTACAGCGTAAATTCGTCAGGTGTGCGTTGCGCGGCTTACCTTGGTCGGACCCTTTGCGTCTACCGCCGTATGAACACTAGCCTGGGACATGGTCATATGAAAAATTTAGATTCTCGCTCCAGCCCTCTTTTTGGATTGCATTTAGGTCCCATAACAACTATGCAAAATTTCAGCTCGATCGGAGAAACTATATTTTTGCGCCAGCCGTTCAAAGTTTGTATGGGATTTACTATGTTTTTACTTAGTTTTGCAAAGAAAAATCGCCAGAGGTCGCCCATTGACCTCTATAAAAAATTCTGAAACCAGATCTCGATAGGTATTTCTACGATGAACAACATTTCCAAAGACCGCAAAGCAATCCGATGCTTGTGAAAAAAGTTATTAAGCATAGACTATTCGGAAAATTTGCCCGATTTTGTTATTATTGTTATTCCTTTACGTGTTATAATCAACATCGCCTTGCCAATAGGTTTTCATTGAATAACTTTTTTCACAAGTGTCGGATTGTTTCGCGGTCTTCGGCAATATTCTTCATCGTAAAAATACCTTTCGAGGTCTGTGTTCAAAATTTTTATAGAGGTCAATGAGCGACCTCTGGCGATTTTTCTTTGCAAAACTAAGTTTTCCCATAGTAAATCCCATACAAACTTTGAACGGCTGGCGCAAAAATATAGTTTCATCGATCGAGCTGAAATTTTGTACAGTTATTATGGGACCTAAATGCAATCCAAAAAGTGGACTGGAGCGAGAATCTAAATTTTGTCCCACACTAATGAAACTTTATGCTTTACTGGGTATCGAACCTTTGGAAAAGAGACGACGAATCGGCTAAGCTGTTTTTTGGTGCCAAAATTCTCTGCGCTGAGGTTGACAGCCCAGAATTGCTTGGACAAATGAACCTTTACGCTCCACACCGCCCATTATGATCACGACAAGTTTTGCCGCAATCTCCAAGACGGACGCTCTACACACTTAGATCAAATTACCGAATTCGGTAATTCATTTACCGAAATCTCAACAGCTGAACGATCGGTAACCGGTTCGGTAAACGAGCCGATTACAGATCATTCGGTAATCTGCATATTTGAGCTCAGTTGTCAAAACAACCGACTTGTCGGTAATCGTTTACCGAAGAACTGTAGACACGGTGCACGGATAATTTTTCTTGAAGCCTTGTTTTCTCGTAAGGAACAACAATAACGAAGATGGGTTTTCATGCTTGCGATTCTTTATTGAATAAGTGAAATCAACATGTAAAAATTAACTAAATTTGCCCACTTAAACTGCAGCGATGAGACAAAACCGCTGATGCGATCGATTCCACATTATTTGTCGGAAACACAAAGCAGAATGCTCACGGAAAACTGCAAGGGAGCCGCGGACGCTGACAACAGAACTGCAAAAAATAATGTTAGTTCATAAATAAACATTTGTACGCAACCATAAACTCACCTCCATCGTATTTATCTATCCAAAAAATATTTGAAATACTGCCTCAATTTCGATTTCTGACATTCCATGAACGATTTCACTGCCACACCCGGAAGAAAAATGCACATGACTGATTGACGCTGCCATTCGTTTCAAATTACTGAAGTCGGTAATCTAACGACATTTTACCGAAAGATCAGTTGAATATTTTACAGTTTTCGGTATTACAAAAAAATCACAGATTTTTCGGTAAATTTTTGACAGATCATCTAGAATTCACCGTAGTTCGGTAGTTTTGTTTTTAATGAGCTGTCAAAACCTGCTGAATTACCGAATAATCGGTGTTCTTGTGAATTACTGATCAGTTCGGTGATTTATTTACCGAACGCTCATAGTCTGATTGAGTATATATACATCGCATAATCGAGCATGGACACTAATTCATGTGTATTATGTAATTTAACACGATTTGAAGTATAAATTTGCGATAAATCTAGCATTCCCTTTATGTGCAAGTGAAATTTATGATGATAATTACAAACATTTTTCTGAGAATTTTTGAATTTTAGCTAAAAATCTGTGTCCTATAAAGACATCTTGATATTACAGCAATTGTGGAATTATAAAGTTCCTAACATTTTCAAGATTCCAGTACTGAGAATTTAATGAAATAGCGAGAATTTTGAACTTCCTTTGTGAATTAAAAAAAACAGCCTGTTGAACTCCGATGATGGATATGGAATTCTAAGTATTTCTGTGGTATTCTCGTTATTTTCGGTAGGTTTACTGGTAGTATCCCTGGAATTCTAGAAATAACAATAAATTCTCACAATAGTGGTTGAATTGAGGATTTTTTTATTACATTTTTACATTCAGACATTCAAAGGTTTATACTATAAATGAAGATTTCCTCTGAAATCCCAACGGAACGGGAAATCAAAAGGATCTAATGTTTGCAAGAATTCCAAAGATTCAGACCAGAGTTTGCAGGAATCTCACTGAAGTCTCAGAGATTCTTACAGAAATACCATCTTGAAGATACCCGAATAATTTCAAAAGATTAATAGCCAGATCAAATACCGGATTTACAATATTCCCAAAAGAATCCCAGGATTGTTATAACAAATCTAGAATCCCTTTTGGAAACCCAGAATTACTATAGGGATTCCAGAATTCCAAAGGAAATCAGAGAATCTGGGATGTCAGTCGGTCAGTCATTCTTACATAAAATTAAGAATTACTTTAATTAGCTGAAATCCATCCGACATCCGAGAATTCCTAAGAAACAACATAATTATCGTAATGCCAGATTAAACATAATTATCGTACACGTAAACAAATTTTGTTGTATAATCTACCGATTCCGTGGTAGAATTGAGAACTGCACCAACGATTTTCAACCGACTACAAAAATCTGTTAAGTTGACTATAATCTGGTACAAATCACTGAGCAGTGCAGTAAATGTGACCATGTCCATAGTAGCATCCACTACAAAGCATTTCAATCCGTGACACCCACCGTACAATGCGAAACTTGTAAAATCAAGAATGATTCTAGTCATAAATACTGCAACTGTGGTTAAATAAACCGAATATATTTTCTTGTGTAGTGATGTTGACTATGTTTTGGTAGAGTTGACAGAATAATGTAGTCGGTTGAAAATCGTTGGTGCAGTTCTTAATTTTACCATGGATTCAGTAATTTCAACAATAAAATTCATTTTAGTGTAATGAGTATTTTCGTACCTGCCACACGATATTCACATGCAAAATGGCCAATTGACATTAAAAAGCTCTCAGTTAAAAACTGTGTAAGTACTCATAAGAACACTAAGCTGAGAATTAGGCTCTCCAATGCCAGAAAGAATACCAGATCTCTCAAATAAATTCAAAGTTCCTTACCGGAATCTCAAAATTCTTTTCGAAATATCAACATTTTTACGGAAATCTCAAAATACCTTTCGAAATATCAAAGCTGACATCGTTTTCCCATGATATTTACTCAAATTTTAATTATTCCATTCATTTCAACAATCTCAAAGCACGAGTAGCAACCTCTGAAGCTAACTACCAGTAGCTTTGTAGTAAATGCTACCTTTATTCATAGCAACGCGTTGTTTGTAGTATGTTCGAAAGGTGTAGAAGAGAAATGACACAAACATGTCCCACTCGTGTTCCACATATAGCGTTTACTACCGATAATGTAGTAAACTCAACTTTACTACATTTTATTCATACGGCCCAATGAGTCAAAAAGGTGAGCTAACTCATCCATGATTTTTTGACTGCTGAGTTGCGTTATTGACAACTCACGCATGAAAAATCTCAAGCGTGAGTTATGAAAAATTGAGTTTTTCACAACACGGCCAAATTATAATTGATATAAGTACAAGTGGATAGCTGAATCAATGAAGTGTGTGTATCTGAGTTGACGTTAGTGTTGGCGTAAGTAAGTTTTACTTCGAAACAACTATTTGTGAGTAGGTAATAGTAGTTTACGGAACAAGGTGCAGAATGATGATTTTTACAGCACGAGTTGTAATTACGACGATTGCTGTAAAAATCGAGTTCTGCAACGAGTTACGTACAACATTTTATGCAATTTCGTAGAAGACCACTTGAGGGTATCAGAAATTATATCGGAATGCATTCACCATTATTTTACAATTTCTGAGAAATTGTTGTGTTAAGATTCATTACGCATCTCAAAACAGTTGCGTAATGAGAAAGCGTTGCGTAATGAATCATTACAACACTGGTTTCAGTTAGGTAACGACCTGAGAGAGACTCGCGAAGAGGAAAAATATCAACGTCATATGCAGCCCAGATTCCGCTGTCACAAAACGTCAAATGTAGCCCATCGTTTTTATGGCTGAAAAAGTGAAAAAGTATTGTATTCAAAATAAACTATTATTAAAAAGCTCAGTCAGCGGAGCAGTTTTTCCAAAGATGCTGATAAATCTAAACATAAAACTAGTTATATATAATGTCTGCTACGTTTCCTGGCATGAAATTTCACTCAAAATGCCGTTTATGCTTCGGCGTGATGCAAACGCAATTGTTTTTATGCTGAGATTGGTCACGTGAAAGCTTAAACGGCTCGCGCAAGATTAATGTACACACTGAGTGGAATAAGAAAAAAACTCAGCAATCGCAGAAAAAGAAGACCGACTCCACGAGTCTCGTCTCAGGTAACGACTATTCCCGCACTGCATACTTCAGTGCAGGAAAGTAGGTCGTTTCATGACAGATTGGCGTGATGAAAAACAGGCTATTACGATGAGAAATTGCAAAAAAGTAATTAACGGAATAGTAATCTCAACATAAAGAAATTCTTCTGCGTGAAGTGGCAAATGTTTTGTCCAATACTGTAAATAAATTTTACAATGTATTGCTTTAAAGAGTTTTCCATTAATAGGTGGAAACAATTAACTTAAATTCATCTTGCTAGTACCCTAGTACATAGCAAATAAGTGATCCTTCCAGTCGTCACGTGGTTGGCCACCGTCAGACCCACCACGCTGCTGTTGTGATCGAAAAGCGAGGTTTTATCACAGGTGTTGTACAAAATACAACAGCGCGACTGAAGTGTGACTGAACTTTGCTTTTATTTTTTGACTGTTTGCTGAAATTTCAAAAATAACCAAGGAAGATAATTAAAATTAACTAATCAAGTGATTGTGTTAAAATAAATTATTAGAACGAACAAAGTAATTAATAATACGAGCACACATTTTATAACCTATTAAATTGAATATTTGCAAGCAATGCATAATCAAAATTTACAGGGATAAATAAATTATACTGATTTGTACGTGAAATGCTTTGAAATCTATCCAACAAAAGTACCAGTATAACAGAGAAACAAATGCATAGTCGGACCTGTCATATGAAAAGGCCGGGACAATCTGGTAAATGTGAGAAAACTTGATGGCGCATGAAGTTTGTCAGGAACACCAGTTATTAATAAAACTGGTTCTGGACTTACAGTTGTGTTCAGAATAATAGTAGTGAAAGACGATTTTCATACAAAATACTGAACTTTGGCATGCTGTAACTTTGTTTCCCTATGAGCAATCGATATGGAAGTTTTGGAAGAAAACTACAAATCCTCAATTAGGCATTTCACGGCGAAATTCTCGCTCTTCGCTCTTTAACAAAACTTGAAAACAATGGTGCCAGTACCTGTCAAGTTTGACAGGTACTGGCACCGTTGTTTTCAGATTACCTGGAGAGATTTTCTGATGACCTCATCGTGCAATAGGCAATAAGGCTATCCATGAGGACTTCCCGCGATAGGACTGACAGCTAAAAGTGTGCATGCAACCGAAACACTAGAGTAAACAAAGCATGTAAGAGTAATCGGAGCTTTACATTTTCCTTTGTAATCGAACGGTCACTCCGACCGCGAAACGTCAAAATCTCATGGTCAGCAAAAACCAGCTGATCACAGCTTATTATCACAACATTCAAATTTTTCACAGTACCGTTTAAAAAGTTAAGCACCAGGTGAAATCGCTCAAAATAATAGTATGGACCAGCGGTGCCGTATTCACTTGTTCCATGGTCACATAAATAACACGGCACGGTCAAATGTCAAATAATGAACTTGTGCATTGGTCCATACTGCCTCGCGTTAGAAAATGGGTGAACCAACGTGCGAAGTTTGATTTTGACCAACTTCGCTGCGTCGCAACAGGATTCTTAATAGTGCGCATAACGCACACGGCAGACTCGCGACGCGGCGAAGTTGGTCAAAACTCGAACTTCACACGTGCTATTTTTAGTCGCGAAGCAGTATAAGCCATTTTATGAGACGTTTCGAAATCATATGTTTTTGTTTGTTTACCAGCTTTGAAATTTGCTGGCGGGCCCTGTCGTTGCGTCGGTAGAACCAGCAACACTGGCGAAGTAGGCGCAGCTGCTTAGCGTGATTTGAAAAGGCGAAAACTGTCAAACCGAAAAGTAACTCGTGATTGTTTGTCCGAGAATTAATTTAATTTTTTACTATTTGCTACTAAATATTGATAATTAAGTTGTTTAGTAGACATTTGATGTTTTAAAGAGTGAGTATTAGAGAATTAAATGGAGTTTGTTTTTATTTAGTGGTTTACGTTTTTTCAGCAACAAAGTTGAGGTTAGATTAGTTGGATTATCGCTAGAATGCCCACAGAACTACCGGGCCACTGAATTGTAAGACAGAGAGAATAATAATCTGCAGCAGTAAACAACTAATAACTGTTCTATAATTATAGGTTTGAAGCAAATCGAATAAAGCTATCAATAATCAGTGTTAGCCTGCGTTTCACTCCAGCGGATCCAACATACTTCAAACAATTCAAATGAGGAAAGCAACCCGAGCGACACCTGCTATGGAAAGCAGTTTGTGTCGCCTGTGACAGACCCGATGAAGCGGAGAAATATGGTGCAGTTGTGATGCCTGTGATACATGGTGGCACTTTTCATGTGCCAAGGTGACGGCATCCGTTAGCAACCCGGTCATGGATATGCTCCAAATGTACGAAAGATGATAGCATGTCGTTCAAAAAGTGGAAAATCCGAAACGAAGCGGATCTCAGCTTGCTGAAAGCATGCACGATTGAAGAGCGACAAGAACTGGAGCGAAAAAGATTAGAATTGGATCTTCAAAAAAAGTTTCTGGACGCCACAGTGGCAGAAGTATCCGGTAGCATGAGGAGCTGTGGGCAGTCGGCGTGAGAGTATCCGACGCGTTGAAGAATGGATTAGTCACACCGCAGAAACCGAAAACCTCCGAGGCGGATGTCAACAAAGCGACTATGATTGCATCACAGTTGCAGCTAGTACAACCTGCGATGCAAAAACGTCGAACCATGAACAGCAACTTGTTAAAACGGACACAGGTGAAATGCACAAATTGCAAAAACAGCTTGAAGGGTGCCAGAAGAAGCTAGCTGATTTGCAAGAATCGACGCAAAAGTTTCAGCCGACCACAGTCGGGCATCGGTGTGCACCTTTCAATCTTAAGGAACCTGGTGATTACGAAGGTCGGTGTGATGACAACATGCAATTTGACATAATTGGAATCAAGCAGCAGCGTATGGATCGAACTCACTTCGACCGTAAAGGCAAGTGATGAGCAGCAGGAACGTGGGGCTTCTCGATGTTCAAACCGACTGGCAGCAGCGCTATGGCCCGCGCGCGTCACGACATCGATACCACACAGCGCCATCAGATGAACGCGCAGCCTGAAGCCACAGTCCATGATGAACCACAGTATTCTCGTCAAGAATTTCGAAACTCCTCGATGCAAGGTCCAACTCCACAACAGTTATCCGCACGACAGTCGTTAGCTCGGGACCTTCCGACCTTCTCTGAGGATCCTTCAGAATGGCCCATATTTATTTCCAATTATCAATATACTACTGCGGCCTGTGGATACACGGATGGCGAGAATATGGTGCGGCTCCAGCGCTGCCTCAAGGGACAGGCTCTTGAAATGGTGCGTAATAGACTAGTACTACCGGCAGCTGTCCCAAAGTAATTGAGGCACTACGTATGCGATATGGTCGACCAGAAGTGCTTATCAATATGCTTCTTCAAAAGGTGCGATCGATCCCCAATCTCAAATCGGATAGACTCGAGGGGTTAATCGATTATGGAATGGCGGTCCAAGAACTGTGTGAACATATCGAAGCAGCAAATGAGCACTCACACCTTTCCAATCCAGCTTTATTGCAAGAGTTGATAAATAAGCTACCCGCCAGTCAAAAACTGATGTGGGCAGGTCATAAGCGAAAATTTGCCGGCTGCATTCCGTGAATCTCAAGACCTTTGGGAACTATATGGCAGGACTAGTTGAGGATGCTTCTAGCGTGGTAGTATTCGAGCAAGAAAGTACAAGTACCACTAAGGATCGAACGAGAACAAGGAGCTTCCTCAATTTCCATTCGTCGGAGAACTCCGAGGGAAATGGGAACTCAGCAATCCGTACCACCAAAACTACCCAAGTGTCTCTGTTGCAATGAAGTTGATCATTATCTGCGTGACTGCACGTCTTCAGAACCATGGAAGTTGATGACCGCTGGCGTAAAATTCGAGAAATGAGACTATGCCAGACCTGTCTGTTTGGGCACGGACGACGTGCGTGTCGTAGTAATCGCCTCTGTAACATTGATGGATGTCAGTTCCGTCATCATCGGCTTCTTCATTCTGCAAAGAAACCGGTTTCTCCGCCACCGGTCATTGCCGAAAATCATGTTCTTAGGACGATGAACTCGAGTCTCCTTTTTCGAGTGATTCCGGTGAAGCTATACGGGAAATCCGGATCGATTGACGTGTTCGCCATCATCGACGAAGGATCTTTCTAAGACTCTAATTGAGAGCGAGCTGATTACACAACTCGGTTTGAAAGGTCATTCACAACCGATATGCCTGCACTGGACAGGGAATCTGTCTAGGAATGAGAAGAATTCGCAGCAGGTTTCACTGGAGATTTCGGGGTCAGACAAGTGCAAACGTTACACGATTTCTGAAGCACATACCGTTGACAGATTAAGTCTACCATCACAAAGCTTCAACTACGAAGAAGCAGTCAAACATTACGATCACTTGAAGCAATTGCCTGTACGAGGATATCACAATGCAAGCCCCAAGATTCTGATTGGGATTGACAACTTGCGACTCGTTGTCCCATTGAAAGTCAAAGAGGGTCCCAGTCGCAGTTAAGACTAGACTTGGTTGGTGCGTTTACGGAGGCCAACGCAATTCTTCCTGTGAATCCTACAGCTTTCACGTGAGCGAGTGCACCGACAGTTGCAATATACACGAAACGTTGAAACAGTTTTTTGCTGTTGAGGAGGTAAGCGTAACAAATCCTAATCAAAGTTTGTCACAGGATGAGCAACGTGCATGGGATTTTACTGCAGTCAACACCAAGCGAGTAGGTTCACGGTTCGAGACCGGACTTCTCTGGAAGCAAGATGATATTGAGCTTCCCGACAGTTATCCTTTAGTGTTGCGCCGGTTGCGATGTATAGAAAAACGCATGGAACGAAATCCACAGCTAAAAGAAAGCATCCACCAGAAAATAGAAGAATACTTGGACAAAGGATACGCATATAAGGCGGACATGGAAGAATTACTGCACACGGATCCTCGGAAGATCTGGTACGTCCCTCTTGGAGCAGTCTCAAACGCGAAAAAACCTGGGAAGGTGCGGATTATTTGCGATGCCCGTGCTCAGATTGAAGGCGTATCATTGAATTCCGTTTTGTTGAAAGGACCGGACCTCATGACGTCAATCATCTCAATTATATTTGGTTTTCGATTGTATAAGGTAGCTGTGTCAGCTGACGTTCAAGAAATGTTTCACCAGCTACTGATACGGTCAGCTGATAAACATGCGCAGCGATTCCTATGGCGGTTCAAATCCCCTCAGAACAGCTGCAAATCTATATTATCGACAATGTTTGGGCCACTGTTCACCTGCCTCGGCCCAATTCGTGAAGAACTTGAATGCAAGGAACATTCACATCGGTATCCTGAGGCATCAGACAGTATCATCAATTGTCACTACGTTGACGATTATCTTGAGAGTTTTGAAAGCGAGGAGGAAGCTAAACGAATTGCGGCTGAGGTACGTTTGATCCATCGAAATGGAGGATTTAATCTACGTGGTTGGATCTCGAATAGTGAGCACGTTCTTCAATCTCTGGAAGACAAGGAGCCGATGGGGGAGGCAACAATCAAAATTTGAACTTAATCGACAGTGACCGCTCGGAACGGATATTAGGCATGCTATGGAATCCTAAAACAGACGAGCTCAGTTTCTCCACTCAAATGAGCGAGGAAGTACGAAAGCTAATAAGCGATGATTGTCGTCCAACAAAAAAGGCAAATATTGAGATGTGTCATGACGTTGTACGATCCGTTGGGACTGCTCGCACCATTTTAATCCATGGCAAAATATTAATTCAGAACCTTTGGCGCTCTGGGTCTGAATGGGATGAAGCAGTTAAGGATCCCGAGTACCACCTGTGGAAAGAATGGATAAAAATGATAGAGTGCATTGCTTTAGTTCGAATTCCACGATGCTATTTTGAACTCGCCACACGTGCGACTTATGCAGACACACAACTCCATATTTTTGTGGATGCAAGCGAGAGTGCTTTTGCTTGTGTCGTATATTTTCGAACGACTGGTGAAAACGGAATTTCACAATGTTCCCTTGTAGCTGGCAAGGCTAAGGTAGCACCAGTCAAACCGTTGTCCGTTCCAAGACTGGAACTCCAGGGATGCGTATTGGGAACCCGTTTGATGAAATTCGTGCAAGAGAACCACAAGGTCAAAATAGCAAGGAAGATTCTTTGGACCGATTCGTCAACTGCTTTGTCGTGGATTTCAGCAGATCCTCGCAACTACCGTCCTTTTGTACAACACCGAGTTGGAGAAATCTTGGAATCCACGAACGCTAGTGACTGGAGATGGGTGCCTTCAAAATTGAATCCAGCCGACGAAGCCACCAAGTGGGGAAGCGGCCCATACTTCAATACCAACAGCAAATGGTTCCACGGTCCAGATTTTTTGCTGCTTCCGGAAGAAGAATGGCCCCGAACACCGAAACAATATGTCTCAACTACAGAAGAACTTCGATCATCAGTATTGCACCACGAGGTAACCGAACCTGTAATTGATTTCGATAGGTTTTCTCGATGGGAAAGGCTACTACGAAACTATGGTTTATGTCAAACGCTTCGTGAATAACACCAAACCCAAAATGGAGAAATACGTTGGAGTTCCTGAACAGTCTGAATTACAGCAAGCAACTGCAGCGATGCTGAAAATTGTTGCAACATGACGCCTATCCTGACGAAGTAAAAATCCTGACGGAGAATCTGGTTTTACCACCGGAACAGCAAAAGGTGATCGATAAATCAAGCGCTTTATACCAGTTAAACCCTGTCATGGATGATCAAGGCGTGGTTTCGTCAGAACAGTAGAATCAGAAATGCAGCTCATATTGCATACAATTTACGGTATTCAGTATTGCTGCCCAAAACCCACCATGTGACAACATTGATCATTGACTGGTATCATCGTACTTACCAGCATGGTAACTCGGAGACGGTTGTCAATAAGATTCGACAATCGTACATCATTCCAAACCTTCGTTCTTTAGTGAAGAAACCTCCAGGAATTGTCAACACTGCAGAGTTCACAAATCGTCACCACAAATTCCGCCCATGCACCTCTACCGGCGGTTCGCCTCACCGACCATGTACGTCCATTTAGTTATGTCGGAGTGGACTACTTTGGGCCCATGCTTGTGAAGATAGGAAGAAGCAACGTTAAAAGATGGGGAGCGTTATTCACCTGGCTGACGGTGCGTGCTGTGCACATAGAAGTGGGCACACAGTTTGTCTACGGCATCTTTTATCTCTTGTGTACGTCGGTTCATCAGTCGACGTGGCGCACCATTAGAGTTCTTTTCAGATAATGGAACTAACTTCCATGGTGCCGAACGAATCCTGCAGACCAGATCAATCAAGGGCCTATCTGAAACGTTTACTAACGCAGCAACAAAGTGGACGTTCATCCCCCCCAGGGGCCCCACACATGGGGGTGCTTGGGAGCGGCTAGTTCAGTCGGTTAACGATAGCAATGGGAACAGCATATTCTGATGGAAAACTGGATGAAGAAGGATTACAGACTCTTTTCATAGAGGCGGAGGGTCTAGTATATTCTAGACCTTTGACCATTGGATTCTGAGAGGCGGAAAGCACTCACTCCCAACCACTTCCTGCTTGGAAGCTCAAACGGAGTTAAGCAGCCAGGGGTTACAATTGGAAATTCAGCTAGAGTGCAGCGAGATACCTACGCGCAAATACAAAGCCAGCTTGATATCTTTTGGCAGCGCTGGACACGAGAATATTTGCCAGTAATACGTAGGCAATCCAAATGGTTTAACGAAACTCGTGTGCTGCGTGAAGGCGACTTGGTTATGCTAGTCGAGGAACATGTGCGCAATGGATGGGTGCGTGGCCGCGTGGAAAATGTGATCTACGACAAGGAAGGAAGAGTTAGACAAGCTCTGGTAAAGACATCAAGTGGAGTGTTGAGACGTCCGGTGTCTAGACTAGCTGTATTGGACGTAGATAGAGATTCTAGTGCAGTCTCGGAGACCGTCGAGATGCACCAGGGGGAGGATGTCGTTGCGTCGGTAGAACCAGCAACCACTGGCGAAGTAGGCCCGCTTAGCGTGATTTGAAAAGGCGAAAACTGTCAAACCGAAAAGTAACTCGTGATTGTTTGTCCGAGAATTAATTTAATTTTTGACTATTTGCTACTAAATATTGATAATTAAGTTGTTTAACAGACATTTGATGTTTATAGAGTGAGTATTAGAGAATTAAATGGAGTTTGTTTTTATTTAGTGGTTTACGTTTTTTCAGCAACAAAGTTGAGGTTAGATTAGTTGGATTATCGCTAGAATGCCCACAGAACTACCGGGCCACTGAATTGTAAGACAGAGAGAATAATAATCTGCAGCAGTAAACAACTAATAACTGTTCTATAATTATAGGTTTGAAGCAAATCGAATAAAGCTATCAATAATCAGTGTTAGCCTGCGTTTCACTCCAGCGGATCCAACAGGCCCATTTATTTAAATATTTTCAAACATTGTTTGCTTTCCTTGTCCCTATTAATAGTTTTATACGTACGGTATCCTGGTACGTTTAATAAATTACAATTACAAATTTCTTCTAGCGCTACATTTGGAAGGAGCTCATTCAACAATGGCGCTGCAGCGACATGGTGTCTATGCAACAAGGTTCTAAATCTTTTCATGTAAAATTGAAACCAGCAATCAGGGAAGAATTTCTTTCATCTACCGGTAACATCTGTAGTGTCCCTCGCCTTACTATAAATGAGGTACCAACCGTCAAGTATCAAATTAGTTTTTTTATGGCTAAAGGCTACTTCCTTCCACGTTGAGTGAGAACGGTCTCTTTTACCATCCGGCGGTTGGACCGATCAGTCGTGCCTAATTAGTTCCTTCAACCCTTGTATTATTTCTAAAGTAATAAAGTAGTTTAAAAGAAGTGTGTCCGCGTGCAGTTATTCTCTAACCGAAGATATAATAACTTGGCGACGAGGATAAAACCTCACAGTGAAAAGTGAATAGGTAGCGAAAAAAGTTTCGCGCAGTGAAAGTTGTGCAGTCAGTTGAACACGTGTTAAGCCTTGATTACACAGTGCGCGCTATGCACGAACATTTGTGCAAGTTGCACGAATGTTTGCGCGAACTGTGTAATATGTGCACGAACTACCAGCAAACATTTATAGGAACATATTCGTGCATTCAAATATGTTGGTTCGTCGAACTTGCGTTGCATAGCAACCGTAGAATGTTGTGCAGAACAACAGGAAAAAAATTACTCATTTGGTCAGATTGATAATGAAAACATTGGTGACGGAAAAAATTCTCCAGAGTCTCCAGGATTCTTTCGAAGTTCTCCCCAGGGATGTTACATAAATTAGTCGAAGATTATTTCTACAGTGATTCAAATAGCGATTTTCCACGGATTCCACAAAGAATTTTTCCAGAGATTCCTCTAGGAAGAACTTTTAATCACAACCAGATTTTTTTCAGACCGGCTCAGATAGGGCTCCAGGAGTACCTTTAGCAATTCCTACCAGAAGTTTCTTCACGGATTTAACCAAGGATTATTCCAAAGATTCCTCCAGAAATATCTTTAGAGGATTACACAAGGAGTAATTTAAGGAGTTCCTGCAGGAATGCCTCCAGCTATTCCTTCATAGATTGATCCGGTAATATTTTTAATGACATTCATCCAGAATTTTTTTCAAGAATTTCACCTGCAGCTGGTGCAGGGATTCATTCATTCTTCCAGGGATTTTTCAAGCGATTTCTCATGATGTTTCCTCAGAGATTATTCCAGACATTGCAGAGTTGTCCCCAAGGATTTCTTCAGGAATTCCTACAGGGGTTAAAACAACTGCTTCTTGGATTACTAAAAAAATTACTCTAGAAATCTCTCCACGAATTCCTCCAAGGATATTTGCAGGGTATACCCCAGGTAGTACTCTTGGAATTTTTCCAGGAATCATTCCGGAGTTTTTTTTTCAGGAATTCTCCGAGAAATCCATTCTCCAGAGATTATACAAGTAGTTACTTCACGAATTCCTCAAGAGTTGATTCTATGAATTTTCCCAAAGGAATCTCAACGAAATCGCTACATAAATTGTTCTGAATATCTTTTTTTCGGGGTTCCTCCAAGAATTCATCAAGACTAGTTTTCCCATAAATTCATCCGTAATTA
>NW_018736067.1:0-23811 GCF_002204515.2 Aedes aegypti
CTTCCTTTCCTTCCTTTCCTTCCTTTCCTTCCTTTCCTTCCTTTCCTTCCTTTCCTTCCTTTCCTTCCTTTCCTTTCCTTCCTTTCCTTCCTTTCCTTCCTTTCCTTCCTTTCCTTCCTTTCCTTCCTTTCCTTCCTTTCCTTCCTTTCCTTCCTTTCCTTCCTTTCCTTCCTTTCCTTCCTTTCCTTCCTTTCCTTCCTTTCCTTCCTTTCCTTCCTTTCCTTCCTTTCCTTCCTTTCCTTCCTTTCCTTCCTTTCCTTCCTTTCCTTCCTTTCCTTCCTTTCCTTCCTTTCCTTCCTTTCCTTTCCTTTCCTTCCTTTCCTTCCTTTCCTTCCTTTCCTTCCTTTCCTTCCTTTCCTTCCTTTCCTTCCTTTCCTTCCTTTCCTTCCTTTCCTTCCTTTCCTTCCTTTCCTTCCTTTCCTTCCTTTCCTTCCTTTCCTTCCTTTCCTTCCTTTCCTTCCTTTCCTTCCTTTCCTTCCTTTCCTTCCTTTCCTTCCTTTCCTTCCTTTCCTTCCTTTCCCTTCCTTTCCTTCTTTCCTTCCTTTCCTTCCTTTTCCTTCCTTTCCTTCCTTTCCTTCCTTTCCTTCCTTTCCTTCCTTTCCTTCCTTTCCTTCCTTTCCTTCCTTTCCTTCCTTTCCTTCCTTTCCTTCCTTTCCTTCCTTTCCTTCCTTTCCTTCCTTTCCTTCCTTTCCTCCTTTCCTTTCCTTCCTTCCTTCCTTTCCTTCCTTTCCTTCCTTTCCTTCCTTTTCCTTCCTTTTCCTTCCTTTCCTTCCTTTCCTTCCTTTCCTTCTGCTTCCTTTCCTTTTCCTTCCTTTCCTTTCCTTTCCTCCTTTCCTTCCTTTCCTTCCTTTCCTTCTTTCCTTCCTTTCCTTCCTTTCCTTCCTTTCTCCTTCCTTCTTTCCTTCCTTCCTTCTTTTGCTTCCTTGGCTTCCTTTGCTTCCTTCCTTCTGTTCTGTTGGAATCAATTCCTGTAATATAAACATCTAAAAACCTCAGGAGATCCTTGAGATGTCCTACAAAACTATAGAAAATTATTCAAGCTTCCTTTGGAAATCCTAAAGAACTTTTATAAAACCTCAAAAACTGTTGGAATTCTTGAAAACACTTGGAAAGAAATGGTACGGTGTTGTCTCTTTCTGTTGTGATGTACGCGAGGTGGCCCATTTGGGGCAAGAAAATAGTGGGTTTGTTATCTAATAACTAATTTGTATTTAGTAATAAAAACGTGACTTTATAAATTGTCTACATCACACATAATAATCTTCTACATGACAAACTAGAACGACAGACGTCAACCGATGACAGTCAGTGCTGCCAGCGGAGAACCCAGTGGTGTTCCCGTTAGGGTGGTCAATTGGACCCCAACATCTCCCTCCTTAAGTTCGCTGGTAGTCGCTGAACCACTTGCGGCGGTCTTCTGTTGCGTTGAAGATCGACGAGGGACTTGGATCACTGGTGAAGCTTCGACTGCTGATTGGAAAACCAGCTGATGACGCACAATGGGGCAGATCGCTGTTTACGACGGCCAAAACGTCTAGTACTCTTGTTATGCACCCTAGAGGTTTGGTGTATTCGACAAAGTGTTTTGGAGTAACTTGTACTTATTTTGACACATTCAGATTTGATCTAGATAAGTGAAAACTGATCTAGATCAGTTTTATCTTTTAATAGGAGCGTCTAGCAAAAAACTTTCTTCTGCAAAGTTGTTCATTGAGCATTTTTGACATTTCATGACGTCGTTGTTGAGGAGGACGAACTAGTTTCACTTGATGACGATTCTGATGACGAAACCCAAGGTGGTGGTTCTAATGGGGTTCCAGCGAGGGTGTTGTCTGACTGGATTGCTAATCGTTGAAGCTACGTTGCACTCATCTAGTAAAATATCTAAGGACAAAGTGTGCTTCTTGCTTGCTCGATGGGTAGTTAAACCTCGGCTTCTGAGCTGGTTGATATGAGAACGGATCAATTTCCTGTTATCGATCCAGACGTTGTACATTTACACGGCCGATCCTTTCAACCCACCGTTCTTGAAGCCAAAGTAACACTTGTTGTTGGCGTAAACCATGGCGTAGACGGCATCCTTAGGAACGAACGACCTGGTTTGTTGACTGGTGTCCGTGTCCGTCGATGATACTTGCTTGCGTGGTGCACGTAGAAGTTCTAGCGAAGTTCTGAGCCGACGATTGTTCATCAGCTCCGCAGGTGATCTTCCATCGGGTGTATTGGGATTCGGAGTGGTTCTGTTGGTGAGTAGGAATATATCCAAGGTGGTTTTGATGGAACCTTCTCCCTCCTGGGACCTTTTCTGACCGCCCGCTTAAAGGTGTCGACAAACTTTCGGCCTGGCCGTTCGACTGCGGATGGAAAGGTGCTGTTATAATATGTTCCACGCCGTTCTTCGATGCAGAACTCCTTGAACTCGACGCTTGTAAATTGCGTGCCATTATCTGACACTAGGACTTCGGGCATTCGCTTGTTGGCAAACAGGCTTCGTATGAGGTTGATTGTTGCCTTCGAAGTGATGGATTTTTGTCGGAAAAATCTCCGGCCATTTGCTGTAAGAATCCACGACGACCAAGTAGTTACTCGCCCTCCAATGGGCCAGCGTAATCGACGTGCACTCTCTGCCAAGGAACCGTGGCCATGGCTCTGGTGTTGCTTTTGGCGGAGATTTTGCTGCCAGAGGCACAACCGTTGCAATCTCGAACATAGTTGGCTATTTCTTCGTCGAGACAAGGTCAGTAGACAAAACTTCGCGCGATGGCCTTCATTCGTTGAATTCCTGGGTGCCCTTTGTGTAGTTGGTTGAGGCACCGTTGCCTATAGATTACTGGAATGACCAACCTGTCGTTGAACATTATGCAACCTTCGACGATGGATAGCGCTTCTTGACGGTCATAGTAGCGCAGTAGCTCCGGATCCTTGATTTCTGAACGATTCTTCGGCCATCCGTGTTTGACGAAACGGTACACTTTCCGAAGAAACTGGGTCGGACTTGTGGCTTGCTCCACCATCTGGAAAACTTAGTGGTATCTGGCTGACTGTGTGCTGTTGGCTAAGACTTCAAGGCCTTCTTCGAGGGTTGTACAGGCTACCACAAAATTTTCATCGGGCTTGATATGCTGGCCAATTAGACCGTGATAGCACATCCGCATTCCATGGAAAAGTTCATACGACAGCAAGGTTAGGGCCCAACGTTGAAGGCGGTTAGCTGTATACACTGGTATACCCTTTTTTAGACCCGAAGATCCTCAAGAGTGGAGCGTGATCCGTTTGTAGCCGAAAGTGTCGTCCTAAGATGTACTTGTGGAATTTGGTCATGCAAAATACAATCGCCAATCCTTCACGATCCGGCTGCGAGTACTTCTGTTTCGGTGGGCGTTAGTGACCTTGAAGCGTGCTGGATAACCTTCATTTTGCCATCAGGACATTTGTGGCTGATAGTAGCCCCGATGCCGATCGACGATGCGGTCTGCTGACACAACTATCTCTTGACGTGGATCATAGTGTGCCAACAGAAGATTGGATGACAGGATCGCTTTGAAGTCGTTCGAACGCTTTCTGGCATTCTTTCGTCCACTGGAAGGTTGAGGACGACTTGAGAAGTTCGTCCAGTGGGTATCTCAGCGAGCGCATGTTTGGAACAAATTTTCCGTAATAATTTACGGCTCCCAAGAATGGAGGCGAACTCCAGTAAGATCGCGAGGCGGTGGCATATCCTGGATGGCCTTGATTTTTGTTTGGATCTGGGCGAAGTCCGTCCTTGTGGAGCAATAGGCCCAAATATCCCAGTTGCTTTTGTCCAAAAGAGCACTTTTCTGGACGAATCGTGAACCCGAATTCTTGGATGCGTTGGAGAACTGCGTGCAAGTTTCGCTGGTGTTCTTTGGCATCCCTACCGCCGACGATTACGTCATCCAGATAGGCCCGACGTGTACGGAATTCCAGCCAGCATTGCGTCTATTCAACTGCTGAAATGCTCCAGGAGCTGCTTTCACTCCGGGAGGGAGCGGCTACTTCTCCTCGACCTCCATTTTGCAGGAAGGCATTCCGATAAGTCATCTGGCTGAATACGTAACAACCAGTCAGCTTCGAGAAAATGTCCTGCGGCAGCGTAGCGGGTACTGGTGCGGCAGTAGGCGATCGTTTTAGGCCCGTTGAATAATCGCCACATATACGGATGCTGCCATTCGACTTCCTCACTACCACAATTGGAGCAGCCCCACTCCAAGAAAATCCACGGGGGAATAATGTTCAGGCTTTCCAATCGATCGAGTTCGGCTGTTAACGGAGGATAGCATGGCATAAGACACCGGCAGCTTGGCCGAAACACTGGTTCACACGGCTTCCTTCAATGCCAAGCTCACTTTCGTTTTCGTGCAGAAAGCCCAGAGTTGGATGAAGAGTTTGGGGTAGGCCCTCTGCAATTCGCCTGCGTCGACTGGTTCATCACCGCTGACTAGATTGCAAAAATGGTGTTCATCGGCAATTACCAGAGGTTCAACTTGTCGATGAAGTCGAGACCCAGGAGGTTTAGCGAGCTAAACGTGTCCTGTACTCAACGATTCGTTGAGAGCAACTGTGCAGGGGAACTCAAACTCGAGACGAAGATCATCGCCTGACGCAGTCTGGGCGCTTTTGCGTTGTTGGAACTGCTGTAGGCTTACCGATCCTCTCCCACGCCTCCTGCGACACGATGTGATGTCGGACGCTGTGTCCAACTGGAGGACGCACCGGAATATCGTTGAGCTTAACCCAAACGAAACGACGTTTGCTTGGACACTGTTGACGGACACGACTGTATTGGTGGAAAACTGCTTGCTGGATTTCCGTCCCTTCGCTGATCTCTTGGCAACTGGAGCAATAGCCTTCTTTATGCAGGATGCGCCACTTGCAGTCCTTTGCATAATGCATCGCACCACAATTCCAGCATGGTGATGCCGGGGCCATTCTTCCGTGGCTGCTGCTGCGGCTTCTGTTGATACTGGAACCTTACGATGCTCCCCGAACTGCTTTCTGGAAAGGCTTCCGTTGTGGTTTTAACTTCCTCTGATGGCTTGAACTGCTGGAAGCTGCCGGATTTTCAATCATGGCCGTATCATTCTTGAGGTTATCAACCGTTGGCATTCCTCGATAAAGCGCATCCAGAGTGACATTCTCGTTGTCCTCGATCTTGCTAAGCAGCCTTGTCCGCACCTCAGCATCGCGTTCGGATTGCAGCCCGCAAACAAACATTAAACATTTAAATTAAGCCTCCGTCATTTTGGGAAGCTCAAATTCCACACACATCTTGTTGACACGGCAGGCGTAGGACACGTAATCTTCCGTGGTCGATTTTTGCGATGGTGAGTGTGGAATAGCGCTTCTTCACTGGCGACTCCTTGGTGCCAAAAAGTGCTCGAAGCTTCTCCACGGTCTCCAGAGAACGAGAAATCCTTCGGTGTTCGGCAGGATGTAGCTGTCATAGCGATAATGTTCCTTGGTTCCTAGCCGACGAAGAAGCAATCGAATCTTGGCAGCGTCGTCGATTGCGTTCAGGCGTCCTTCGCGAAGAGGTCTTCGTACCTGGCAAACCACGACCCGAATGTGGAGTGAGTATCTGGGTCGTACATAAACTCCTTGATATTTGCAGCCAACGAGTCCAGAATTACTTCTGGATTGGGTGGAACGTGCACTTGAATGGTCTGCATGGCGTTCCGAAAAAATCTATTTGCTGCTGTAGAACCCCTTTGCTGTTGATGGTGTTGGGATTCTCGCTGCTGCTGAAGGATCTGGCTCATTATGGCTTGCTGATGCTGCACTTGTTGTAAGAGTTGCACAATGAGGGCATCGTGTGGGGAGCTATGCTGCGGCTGTGTGAGGTTAGGCTGAGTATGCTGTTGCGGATGCAGTGAAGGATGCTGTTGATGCTGCGGAGGAGGCAAGCTGTTGCTGAGGCTGTGATGAGGCATTTGGCGGCTGCTGCTGGAGCGGTTGTCCGTTCTGCGGAGGTAGACCGTTCTGGATTTGCCCGGGTGGAATGACTCCCGGTGCTTGATGCTGTTCCGACATTGCACTGTATGTGCGCTTTCGCCTTTTCCGTGGGGACGTCGCACACTGGGGCAGATCGCTGTTTTCGACGGCCAATACCTCTAGTACTCTAGATATGCACCCTAGAGGTTTGGTGTCTTCGACATAGTGTTTTGGAATAACTTGTACTACATTTTGACATATTCATATTTGATCTAGATAAGTGAAAACTGATCTAGATCAGTTTATCTTTGATAGGAGCGTCCTAGCAAAAAACTTTCTTCTGCAAAGTTGTTCATTGAGGCATTTTTTGACATTTCTTCGGAAGACACTTACACTCTATCACTGACGTGCATTATGATATATGACAATTTAGTAAAAATAGTCAAAAAATCGATTTTGACTATTTTTTCATACAAAAAGAAAAGTAAAAAAACTATTTTGTCATCAAGTATGAGAAGCTTAACTATTACAAAGTAAATTTACATCATTTATTAGCAAAATTTTCAGATTTAATTATATTTTTTGGTAAAAACAGTCTAAAAATAGTGTTTTACAAAAACTTTAACTCCTGAAGCGGCAGATGGCGGCAGCTAATTTTTTGTATACGACTAGTCAATAACATAAATTTCATTGTCGCGAAGAAAGAAAAGTGGGGCCACGTGGGGCTTTTTTGTTGTGGTGCTGATATTGCTTAAATTTGAGAATTTTTCAAAAATTTATATTTTTTTAAATGTATTTCTAAAACTTATTGGCATGTTGACGAAGGGTTTTGAAAAAGTCATCACCAAACTGATAATCGTATAAATGGCTTTTATTAGACACAATACTATAATTAATAATCAAAGGATTAGATAGAGAGGCAGATATACATATGGGACAAATTATCTTGAATTCCGTTCAAAAAGTTATTGGAACACCAGTTTGGAGATGACTTCTTAAAAACATTTCGTCAACATGCAATATGTTCAGAATACATTTGGAAAATATAAATTCATGAAAATTTTCTCAAATTTAAGCAATATAAGCACCACAAACAAAAAAAGCCCCACGTGGCCCCACTTTCTTTCTTCGCGACAATGAAATTTATGTTATTGACTAGTCGTATACAAAAAATTAGCTGCCGCCATCTGCCGCTTCATGAGTTATCCTGGATTTTTTGAAAAACACTATTTTTAGACTGTTTTTACCAAAAATATAATTAAATCTTGAAAATTTTGTAAATAAATGATGTAAATTTACTTTGTAATAGTTAAGCTTCTAATTTCTTGATGACAAAATATTTTTAACAATTTTTTGTATTGAAAAAATGGTTAAAATCGATTTTTTGACTGTTTTACTAAATTGTCATATATCGTAATGCAAGTCAGTGATAGAGTGAAAGTGTCTTCCGAAGAAATATCAAAAATGCCTTCAATGAACAACTTGCAGAAGAAAGTTTTTTGCTAGGGACGCTCCTATCAAAGATAAAACTGATCTAGATCAGTTTTCACTCATCTAGATCAAATGTGAATGTGTTGAAATGTAGTACAAGTTATTCCAAAACCACTTTGTCGAAGACACCAAACCTCTAGGGTGCATATCCAGAGTACTAGAGGTTTTGGCCGTCGAAAACAGCGATCTTGCCCCAGTGTGCGTCGTGATGAACATGCCACTGCTTTTTTACTACGCGAAACCGGCGAAACCGCACAAACTTCGAAAAATCTCGTCGCCACTGTTTGTGATGTACGCGAGGTGGCCCATTTGGGGCAAGAAAATAGTGGGTTTGTTATCTAATAACTAATTGTATTTAGTTTTAAAAACGTGGACTTTATAGTTGTCTGGCATCACACATAATAATCTTCTACATGACAAACTAGAACGACAGGGACGTCAACCGATGACAGTCAGTGCTGCCAGCGGAGAGCCCAGTGGTGTTCCGTCAGGGTGATCAATTGACCCCAACACTTTCCAAATAGGGTAACCAATATATTTTGGACCTCTATATATGTTGGACCCCCTGGGCCATTTTCCTGCAAATTTTTCCAGTTTTAATCGAAAGACCAATACAATCCGCATTGCCATTGGTCGGCGTTAAGTCAGAGGGGACCAAGTACAAACTTGGGAAAATTGGGTTATTGTCTTCATTAGATGCGACATTACCTTACGTCGTTACACTTTAATCAGATTTGATGAATGCTGTAAACTGCGAGAGATATGTAATAAATTTACTTTGGATGATCAATAAAAATCGATAAAAGTGTGCAATCAGAGTGGACCAAGTGCTTATTACCATAACAGTAAAAATGATCAGCGCGCTGAGAAATGCGAGGAAATGAAAAACATTTTAAGACATTTGTCAGTTTTTTCGACATTGAAATGATTCTTCTACTTATTCTTAAAAGAAATTAATAAATATTACTTAATTCGTTGCATTTGATTTTGATTTTTAACCATTTACCATATTCGGATGGGTGGTCAGAAATTGCAACAATTTTTGTGCAGACAGAGCGGACCAAGTGTTGAAAAAGCAATAAACTGATTGATTATTGTATTTTTTTTGAGTTAATTTCAGAGTCCGATAGACGTTTATGGTAGTTCTATGGTAAATGTTTGGAATGTGCTTAGAACCCGCTTATTGAACCAGCATGTTTTGGTCGTACTCAAGATTTTCACTTGGTCCACTCTGACTGAACGCATATTTGAATATTTCTGGTCTTCAATGCCCTGGGCTCTGCAAAACCTTAAGCTATTGTAATGCCAACTGATTTTGGTAATGACTATATGGATTATTGAGGAATTAACGATACTGGAGTGTCGAAGGGTCTTGACAATCTGTTTATTTTAGAGATGCACCCAATATGACCATGCAAGGATTAAATGATTGTTATTTCTAAGAAATTGTTTCAGTCAGAGTGAACCAACTCACTGAACAGTGGGGCTTTAGTTCAGTCAGAGTGGACCAAGTACACATAGGCCATCAAAAATCGTTCTATCAGAGGTCTGGATTATGATTTTTCATGATTATCACTTCACATTATATTGTTTAAAAGTAACACCAAAGATGTGCAGAAATATTGAGCCAAAATTTAAAACGAGTTCAAAAATTACAGAGGGTTAGACTTTAAACTCATATTTCTCAAAATATCAAAAATCTCACTTGGTCCACTCTGACTTAACGCCGACCATTTAGAAAGATAGTACCATTCCGCACTTGGCATCAAGCGTTTGTGCATGGAAAATGTGTTTATTTTATTCTGAAATTAATTTAATTTAATCGGTTCTTCCATGCAACGTTACAACACGTTACACACAGAAATTGAAGACGTCAGAAATTTTTCAAATGTAAACAAAAACTTTTTTCTAATTTATGAACTAAAGCGTAGAATTTCTTCACGTTTTCCATGTCAATCGATTGATTAGACGATGGGCAAGCATATTATACAACCAGTGCGTGGACTTTTTCGCAAACGATAAAAAAAATGCCGGAGGTCCAAAAATATATTACTTTGAGGTCCAAAATGTATTGGTGTGTCCAAAATAATGAAGAACAGTGCATCTCAATTCAATTATTTTTCGACGTCTTTTGGATCTACATGACCGTATGGGAATTTTTATCTCGTAGAGGAAGTTTTTCTCTAATTTTTGGTATGTTCTCTGACTGGTTACGCTGTGCAATTAATTAATTGGGACAAAAATGTTTAAATCACTTCCTTAGGGGGGTCCAAAATACGGACCGTTTACCCTAAATACCCTAATTCGAAATCTCCACTAGATTCGATCGCTGCCAAATTTTGACCCCATTTTAGGCCATTGAGCACAACCTGTTCTAAGCCTGCTTCGATGGCAACAGAACGATACTGTTCAAAATAAGCAACCCCCAGTCTTGCGCGACCAACGAACGGATGAGACAATCATCACCACCAAAGTAGGCGATGGGCCGAAAACTGCGGAAGCAAACGAAAAAAAAAAAGTGTCCGCGCGGCCCGTAGGTTGATAATGTGGCACCCGCGGGTCAGCCAAGCAAATCGCCACACAGTTCGTCATCATGGTGGGAGGTAGGGCGGCGCTGTGGCGCTCGCTCTGGTGCGAGGAAAACTGTCAGAATGGACTCTTTACCAAACCAACTCTGAACAAGAAAGCGATTACGCGTTCGCATGATCGCGCCCATAAATCTTGCGACACTCCACCCCCATTCCGTTCCGATGGCGGCGGCGGCGGCGGTTCAAATTTTTCTTTCGCACGCAGCCGACTGACCTTCAGACGCGTCGCCAAATTATTACGATGAATTTATCGAGAAGTGGTCATTCCCTAGTTAAAATTAGACCAACTGTGTCCGGTGAAATATATCGTCTGGTGGATTAACATCGCAGGAGGCGGTTCACAGTCAACCCTCGCCTACTCGGTTACGGACTGGAGGAGGGAAAAAAGTTCGAATTTATGGGAAATCGACTGTTGCTTGGACAAACTACAACGCGGAAGTGTCGGCTAATCGTTAATCTGTCGGTTGGGCAATTAAATTGTTGATAAAACAGAGCACACCTCGAATCCGGAGGGGGTTGCGAGGGATGATCGAAATTTTATCCGTCTGACAGGCTGCTATGTGTCAAATGTGTCGTAAATCGTCGTCGCAATCGGAGACCAAGAAGATGCCTATTGGTCGCGGATCCAAGTGACCGTTTTGTTTCTAGGGCAATTTTTTGTTTAACAGTTCATCTGGTTATTCGCACCACCTTCATCGCGAAGCCAGGCAACGGATCGGATGACAGTCGGTGGTGTTGTTGATTGGCGAAATAAACGGGAAACGGAGCCAAAATGAGGGATCGGATGATCGTTGGCCATCGCTTTCCGAAGATCAGTGGAAAATTTGGGTGTTTTGAAAAGCGCCCGGAAAATATCACCTCGTTATAGAGGTCGTACGGGGAAATTAATCGTATGAATTGATGTTGTGTAGAAGCATTGGCGTAGCTAGGATTTTTTTCTGGAGGGGGCCAAATACTTGTTTTCGTATCGTGTTTGTATTGATTTCATATGATTGTACCCCGTCTGGCATAAAGTAGTTTGGCATAAGGCCGTTTGGCATATTGAGTGACTTAGAATGAATATCAGCATTTTAAAGCAAAAAAAAATTGTTAGGTTCTCAACAAGCGTGGTGTTCGTATAGAGATGTTCCAAGCTATGGATGTCAAACATTGTTGTGACATTAGAGAGCATAACTAAATAAAACTCGTGACGGGTCTGGTGAAAGATCTTTTCGAAATAATAATTATATCTACTTCCCCGAACATAGATTATCTTTGAGCTTGTTGTGATATACATATTTGGAAAATAGTAAATTGTCAAAGAAAGTTCGCAGTTAATAATAAAGGGGATGGTCATAGAACATTTTCGTTTGATCGCAAGCTCTGTCCCAGTTGGGACGTAACACATGATGGAACTTACTTGGTAAAGAAGGGAAAAATCATTTGCAAAAATGAAAGCTCTAATCCAAGGTTCTATTATTGCAGCATAATGCAAAAATGGCCTATATACGAGAGCAGATTATTTTTTGTTTAAAATGTTTAAGGTCTAAACGCAAAAAAAATCTTCTCACAGCATAACTCAACCATTTGTAAAAGAAATCATTTATGGCAAAACTTCGAACGATTCGATAGTAATTGTAATTTTGGAAATGTACGTCAAAAACACCGTCTATTATCGAGAAAAAAAAAGAAAAAAAAAATGTGATTGAAATAATATTTTTCCAGCATATCTCGAAATCATCAAGATCGTGTGTTTGCTTTTATAATATGTAGACATATAAGCAGGTTCTAAAGTTATGATAATTCTAACAGCACGGGTTGCAAGAATTGATAAAACAGCAAAATATAAAAATGGGTAATAGTTAGCTTTACTAAACTTTATCTTATACAGTATAAATATAAAGAACAGCCTATTATTTAAAGAAATTAAATTTATTACTAAAACTATTTAAAAAAAATATTTGCGGGCGTACTAAAACGAAAAGATATCAAACATTGCGTTTAGAATTATCGAAGAAGCTACAGTAATCGATTTCTCTTTTCACTGATAATTTAAGCAGATCAATATTATCGATTGACGCCCTCATATCAGTTGGAAACAAATAAATATCTAAAAATGAAGCTCCAAATAACAGCCTATGTATAAAAGCAGGTGAAATTTATTTAAATTTTAAATTAACAGTTTTTATAATTATTATTATAGTAACTTCATATTTAGAAAGAACATCCAATATTTGAAAGAGAGGCAAATTTGTGCTAAATATATCAAAATCTTCAGTGCAAAAACCTATTCCAATAGCGAAACTCAAAAGAAGAATTAATATTTGAAGGAAGGGTAATTTCTAGATAAATGGTAAAATGCTATAGGCATCAGCTTTTCCGCTTTCCTAGTTTATTTAAGAGCATATGTTTGTTGAATATAGTGTCATTTTGTATCAATTGACTCCAAAATAACCCTGATGTCGTAAGAGGAATTCAATAGAAACGTAAAAGCAAGTGTCATCTTAAGAAATCCTTGGTTTCAGACTCATTATACCAAAACGACTATTATGACAAACGACCATTATGCCAAACGGTTTTATGCCAAATAACCTACCACTTTTCATATATTTCTTATTTCAAAAATCTTTTCAAGAATTCTAACAAAAAAACTTACAAGGAATGTTCTTTGAATTTCTTCCTAGATCTTTCCAGTTATTCAACTATGTGCTATGAAAAGATTCCTCTGAGAATTCCTACGGGAATTTCTTCAATTATTATATTCGTACTTTTCAGTACTTTCTTCAAGAACTCATTTACTAGTTTTCCCTGAATTCGTCCTGAGATTCCCATGGAAAATTATTTACAGAATTTATGAAAATTTTTCGAGCAATCTCTATCGAATTGCTTAAAAATCTCTTGAAGAATTCCGCCAGAGAACACATTAGAAATTCTTTTAATTATTTCTCATGGAAGGTTCCCTAGGTACTTATTGCATATAAATTCCAATTGTTAGTTTAAAGTATCCTCCTTTGTTCATTAATAATTTGTTTTGGATTTTCAGGAATTTCTAAGAATTTCTCTAATAAGTTCTAAGATTCTCAACAAAAACATCTTCAAAATCACCAAGTAAGGATTCATTCCATGAATTCTTCAGAGAGTTCACCTACAGTTTTTTGAACTTTGCTTTAGAAATTCTTTTTATAGTTTCTCTACAGGATTGTTTGAAAAAATCGCAGCAAAAAAATTAAATGGCTGTTCCAGGGGTGTCACTTTAAGGATTCCTCGTAATATTCTGGAAAATGATTGTTTCCCTAAGATTCTGCCGAAAAAAAATGCCAAAGATTTATCTAAGCATTAACCAGATTTTTTTTTTTTGCTTTAAACCGCACTAACGATTTTATGGATTTTTTTTTTTTTTTTGAAGAAGTTTTTCACCAAATTTACTAAGATTTTGCAATGTATTCTCGAACTTTAAAGAAAGAAATCTCCAGAAGTTCCATCAAGTATTCTTTCAGGTTCTAATACCTCCATTTTTTGCAAATGGTAATCCAAGGATTCTTTGTTGGTAATTTTTTGAATAATTGCAGCTTAAATAATTCGGAAAAATTTACTAAATTCCTGTCGTAAAATTCACGAATTAAACCGCAGAATTTCTGAAACTCGTTGACAGTGTACCTCACAGAAAAGCTGAAGTAGTCCTTGTAGTATTTACTACAAAAATGCTTGTTATTTTTTCTACGTCTTTCATAATAGAAAATGATTGGTGTTAAAACGGATGAAATTTTTACTAAAAGTATTAGTTACTGAAATCTTACATAATATTTTGTATGAACTCCGAGTTTTTCTGATACAATGGTGAACATATTGATGTTGAACCCATTTTTCCTACCTCTGAAATCCAAACAAACTTTTTAAAGGGTCTATTATCCGACTTTTTTGTAGTACTGTAGAAGTTTAACGCGAAAATGTAAGATTTTTATGAATTTAAATCTTAGTGGCAATATTTGCATGGAAAATAGATGGGTAATGGATAAAATGAAAGATAATTTATATTTTTTTCTTTAGAGGTATATTACAGGATAGTTAAAAGCTCTTTAATGAATTTAAAAATAAAACTCAATTTCTCAAGAAGGTCCATCAGAATCTTCTTTACAAATGTTATTATTTTGGAAATACTTCTTATAGACTTTTGATGAACTTCGCGGAAGAATTTGTAATAAAATTCTAGGGAAACTATTAAAAGAAATTCACAAAAGAATTTCTAATAGAACTCTCAGTGAATATCTTTGTATTAGATTTGACAGAGTTAATGATTTTTTTTGAAAGAATTGCGAGGGAAAACTGAACTTTTGAAAGATAAAGTACGATTTTTCAGGTAAATTCCGGGAATATTTTCCGGAATCAATTTGCTAATAAAAAGTAGACATTGGATGTCCACCAGGAATTTGCTTTGAAAGTATGAACAAGTCCCACAATATTATATGACTAATTCGAAAATATTTGCAAAAGTTCTGAAGCCACCCTTGATTTCTTGAGGAACTTGTTTTAACTAAAATTCTATGAAAAAATATCGAAAGGTTTTTCGAAAAATTTTGCTACCAATCTGTTGAGAATTAATCAAATAATTTATGGATTAATAAGTTTTAATGGAAAAATATAGTTAAAGCAATAAATGTATTCATGCGAAAATACTTAAATATTTAATCAAAAGTCAAAGAGAGCTGGAATGAAAACACTGTGATTGCGCGATTTGCGATTTTGTTACATTTTTCACACCAGGTTAAATTTCATCTGAAGAAAACTTGGGCGATGCGCAAATTCCTTGAAAGTTAATTTTTTTCGACAAAACTTCCCCGCTATTCATTGTTGAGAAATTCCTTCAGTAATTTTGTCCTCTTTTCATTTTTTTCGGACATTATACGAGTTGAAGTTAATGTATGCATTTCTAGTGAATTCTCATAAGGGAATCATCACCACACATTATTTGAATTATTAAAAAAACTAATTTTTAGAAACAAACTTCCGATTTTTTGTACCACGTTGTTTTGAGCAACGGAGATGTCGAAAAAGTATACTTATCGCATACAACAAGAAACTAGTTCTAACAGTAACCAATCGATTGACAGCCGGACGGTTAAGCTTTCGGTTGTCGAGCAATTCTCCAAAGTCAGAACAGCCACTTTGATCAGGTCCGTCCCACTCGGGCTTAGATTGGGTACCACTTCTAGTACTGCATTTGGTCCCTCGGTAGTACAAAAGGTACCCAAGTTTGACAGATCGCAGTACACTTTTCACGGCATTCTAGATTACCTTATGAGCCATAAAATTTTGGGCAACTGCAAGGAACATGGTGGTCTTTAATTTGTCTTTGCTTTGATGCTGTATAAGACAAGCGAGGTTTTCTCACTGTAGTGTTGTACAACATAAAATAACGAAACTACTGAAGAAATTTTTGTCAATAACAAGAGTCATGTACGATTCAGAAGATGTTGCTTTATGTTAAATTTTTTGTTTTTCTCTATTATCATCAAAAATTCTGGGGGGGGCCTGGACGATTCTGGAGGGGGCCAGGCCCCCCTGGCCCCCCCTGTTCCTACGCCAATGTGTTGAAGACATTGTTGTAGATTAAATATAACCGAGAAAATATAATTTTTTTTTCAAGATTTGCTTTGAATATGGTAGGGTACGGTGTGGTAAAAGCTTCTTTTTGCGATCTCTGTCAACTTTTTTGCTATTTCATCATAATAGGCCTGTTTATATCTCACCAATCTGTTTATGAAATGGCCTACTTTTTTGCACTGATTTATACAGTGTCGTAAAAGTTACATTACACGACTGATTTCAATAACGTATTAACTCATTACGCAACGCTTTTTTTAATAAGCATTATTGAGTAATGGATTATAACACAACAATTTTCAGAAAATGTGAAATAATGGGTAAATGCATGCCTATGTTATAGAGAACGGAGCAGATAGCCTATCTCAAAAGTAGAGGAAGAAAAAAAGAAAAAGCATCAAGCATCAAGCATCAAGCTTTAGAACTAGAAATACAGAGATCTGTAGAATTCTACTAAGGACGAAATATTGACCTCCATGTTCCTCACAGTTGCCACATAAGGTATTGCTGTTTGCGTTTTATGTGCAAATCCAGTCTAACTGAGCATCAAATGCGGCAACACAAAGTAATCAAAGGATATTTAGCAACCATGATACATATCACCGCCAACCTAGCATAGAAAATCAATCTTTGACTTTGCCTTCCTTGTTAAACATCTTACCGTATTTGGTGGTCCCGCATTTAATATTTTCATTTCAAACGCACACAGCAATAATAGAGCAAAATCTAGAATGCCGTGAAAAGTGTTCAACGATCTGTCAAACTTGGGTACCTTCTGCAGTACCAAGGGACCAAATGCAGTACTAGAAGTGATACCCAATCTGAACCCAACTACTATGTTTCTATTCGTCTCTGATTCTACTGCTGTTTAACTAGAAACAGTAGAATTTTAACTAAAAAGCTAGAAAGAGCGGTAAAATATTCCAAGAGAATTGGGTTTAAAGATCTATATTCATTGGCGTAGCTAGGATTTTTTCCTGGAGAGCGCCTAGGGGGGGAGGGGGTGGGGTTTGAAAATTCTTGATTTACCGAAGTAATAATCATAATTTTCGCAAATTTCGTAGTTTGCGAAAATTTGCGTTGATTTTATCTGTTTGTGTTTTTGTCTCGTATCAGCTATTATGTCTGAATATCAGTAATGCTTGCAAATTACGGAAAATTCGACACGAATGCCACACGTATGGAGAAGTGTCCTAAATAAATATTAATAATAATAATAATAATAATATTTACGGAAAATATCAATTCTTTGTCTAATCCAGTAAAAAAATCCTTCAAGATTTTTTCCAAAGAACTCACGAAGAATATCCCTTTGATGTTCTTGCACAAACTTTTCAAGTATCTGGGATCTCTTCATGAACTATTTCCGTACTATTCCAGTGCAAGAACGCCTTTACTAGTATTCACTCAGTTTTTGCAGGGACTCCCACGGAATAAGTAGTTATTATTAAACAGCTTTTTCCCGGAGTTTCTTTAGACTTTATAATCTGGAATTTTTCGAAGAAACAGAAATCAGATTGCTCAATAGAAGACATCAGAATTTTAAACATTTCTTCATGAAGCTAAACTACGTACTTATCAAACATTTTAATCACAGACAAACAGACGTAACACTTAGAACAAATGTCGATCAAAATCATAGTCACGAGGACATGTACGCCCAATTCTAAAATCGGTGTGTTCGGCCGATAGGCCAACAGATGACGGTAGTGTGCAAACGTCAAACACGAACAAAAACGATGCGAGCGCTGCGGGTGGTGAATCGGCCACCTACCATATTTTTGAACCGACCGTTAAAAAGGTGGTCGATGGCCAATGATAAGAGTGTGACGTCTGTTTGTCTGTGTTTTAATTGTTGAAAATATCATTAAGTTGTTCATTAATAATGTATTAGGGATTTTCTGGAAATACTTAGGATTTTTCTAAGAAATATTACAATAAATACTACCAAAATTGTGTTCAAAAATCTCTCTGAAATTCTTAAAGTCAGGGTGTCGACTACCTGGAAAAACCTGGAAAGTCAGGGAATGTCAGGGAATCCAATTTTTGGCCTGGAAAGTCAAGGAATTTCACTACAGGTCAGGGAAAATTATCTATCAATACTTTATTGCAACATCAAACGAGTTGATTATCTGCAAATTATTGAATACGATAAATTTGTTGGACGAAATGGGTAACCAATCTTAGCTATTAACCATTGGTAATGCGCTGTTATGTATGGTAAAGTAAACTATATTATACTATCTATAAAAAAAATCCTCAGAATTTCGAATTTTGAAAATGTGATGAATAAGGTTTAAGCGCTACTTTAGGATTTTCATTAGGAACTTTCCTATACTGATGTTTAGAATCTCAGAATGAACACAAAACATTCCCCAGATATTCTGGAGATTCTTCTGAAATTCTCCTTAAGTGTTCAATCTGCGATTCTTTGCAATTTGTTATGTCTGGATCATCCCCGCTATCATAAATTTAATTTTATTGACAATTTCATCGGCCTTTTCCAGTGAAATTAAAATTGTAACATTTACCGAACGTTTACCGAATTCTTGTGAGTCGAAATTTTAGTGCTTTTCCCCTGCTCCAAGATTTTTAAGAATCCAGAAATTCTCTAAATAGAATTTCTGCTATGATAGATTGAAATTTTGTGAGATTTCTTGAAGATACTCTTAGAAGAATCGATTATTGAATTCTTGGAGCAGTTCCTCACAGCATTGCTGGAGGCACGACAAGTTTTTATTAGAACAATAATAAATCCCTGAATGATTTTTTAAAGCATCTTTAGCTGAATTCTTCGGGGAAGAAAACCAAGGCATAATTCATATGGAAAGTCCAAAATTTTTTATTAAAATAAATAAATTGTAACAAATCTTAGCGAAGAATTATTTGAAGTACCTATTCGAAAAAAAATGAATTCATTTTGAGTGGAAAAAAATTGAGACTCTTGAAAAAATCTTCCTAAGTATTCTTGAAGAAATATTCGCATTAGTTTATGGAGGAATAATGTAAGATTTTCTGTAATAGTTTATGAAATAGCATCTTCTTATATTAAACAAATACATGTATAGAAATACATTGAGAATTTGATATCTTGAAGATTTGAACTGAGTATGATTAGTAAGTAGATAACTCAGGTTTCACTATTTTTTGTTTCATATGAATCTTTAAGCTTTGAAAGAAAACACTCAAGAGATCCGTATAATCATACTAGCTTTAAAATACGCTCTAGAAAATTATCTAACAGTTGCACTCGAGTTAAGTGAAAGCCTTTGCTAAACTGAGCGAAAGCTTTTTTTTATACGACCTATTACGGTCCAAATAAAGACCTTAATTTTCCTTGTAGTTGCTCAAAATTTGACGGCACTTGAAGTAATACATCAAAATCTAGAATGTCGTAGAAAGTGTACTGCGATATGTCAAACTTGGTAAACAAAATGTAGCGCTGAGCCCGACAACTATATTTTTATTTCGTCTTTAAACCAAATTCAGTACTCTGAAATGTTTCTGAAAAATTACTGGATGGTCGGGGAAAGTCAGGGAATTTTATTTTCCAAATTGAATCGACACCCTGTAGAGGATTGCTTGAAAAATTCACAGCAAAAATTATTGATTCTCTCTTGATTTCTCCTAATATTCCACAAGGTTTTCATAAATAATGAAATAAGATTTAACTGGGAAAATGTTCTTAGTGATTTCTCAGAGAAGTTTTCAACAAATCTATCTGCATTTTTTCAAAGAAAATTGTCTAAGTGTTTCTTTAGATTTATCTAAAAATCAATTTGATATTAATCCCCGAATTCATTACCCATATTTTTTCAATTCAATCATTTTAAAGTTTTTAGTGGAATTCTTTCATAAACTCTTCCGTGCAAATATAAAAAAAAATCGAGAAATTTGTTCCGAGAATTCTCTTTTTTTATTATTAAAGTTCAAATTGAATTTGGAAAAATATTGAACTCATATCGGGAAACTCAAGAATTAATCGTAGAATTTTTGGAACTTTCTGACGTCCTGACGATGTTACTCACAGAAAAAGCTTTGGCGTTTTTTGTAGGATTAACTACAAAAAATCTTGTTAATTTTTATCGTCTTTATAATAGACAATGGTTTATGTTAAAACAGATGGAATTATTATGAAGGTGTTTGTATCTTACATTTTGGAAAATGTTTCGCATGAACTCCGAAGCTTTAATATGGCAAATTAATTCAAAAAACTTTTAACTATTGTGGTAGAACTGTAAAAGTCGAAGGTGAAAATATTGGCGGTTTTTATCAAGAACTCTGTTACAAATGTTTTATAACAAAATTCATAATTTAAAACTTGGAGTAAATTTTTGCATAACTTTGAAAATTCGTTGAGGAATTCCAGATGGATTTTCAGAAAAAACAAATTTCTCAAGGAGCTCCATCAGAATCTTCATAATTAAGCCAAAAAGCCTCTAGGAATTCCGCCTTGAAAATGTACAAGAATTCAATTCCAGAATATATATTTTTTGCAGAATTTATAAAACAATTTCTGAAACATTGTTTTAAGGAAGATCTTCACAAATTTCTTAATTAATCCCTGCCCAGTTATTTTGCTAAATTGCTAATTTCGGAAGTAAAAATGTGTCTGGGATTTTTCAATAATTTTTTTCTAGAGATTCAAAGCCAAAAGACATAATTCCTGTAGAATCTGGGGATTCGAAGTAGAATTTACAAAAAAAAAACAAAGGAGAATTTGTAACGTAATTTACAATGCATTTTAAAAATATTTCTGAAGGACTTATTATGAACTTCGCGAAAAAGTTTTTAATAACTTTTTTGGGAAAACTAGGGTCATTTACGGCTTCGGCACCATTGAACTATTATCGGCAACCATATTTCAAATGCCAGATAAACAGAATTTTTTCTTCAAAACACATCAATGAAAATATTCAGATGTTTCTTTGTTTTGTCAGCTTCCCGTTGACGAGATTGCCGAATCTGGACGAACAATTTCACCATAGATGCCATCAATTCAAATGAACACGCCTCAAAGTGCGCCTGATTTGGAGATTTGCCTACAGTTCTTATGGAAAATCTGCCGAAGAGAATATTTAAGGCTGCCGACATCAGTCACACGGATATTGGTTGTTCGAAGCGTTATAAATAAGTTTCCAAGAAAGTTTAAACAAGTCTATCGGTGTGAATTAATAGAGGATTGAGCAGCTCATACATGTAAATAGGCAAACACGTAATTTGTCTGCTGATGTTCGAGAAAATTGCAAAAGAAGCGCGACATCGGTTTGGAAATTCTCCTATATGAAGGAAGACATAATCAACGATTATTTAGAAAAAAAAAATGTTAGGGCAAAGTTTGAACTTTTTCAAGGTTTAGCAATTTTTAGCAAATCTCAATATTATTTGACTTCAACTTTCTAAAAGATTTGAAGCAAAAGGTATAAACCACTCTTCGACATACATTAACGAATTTGATCACTAACATTCTTGAGACTGTAAAAAACTTACTTGGTAAAACGTAGTTTAGAGATAAATTAAAAAGTTCATTCATACGAAATTATTAAAAAAAAAATGAAGCGAAAACAGAGAACGAACATATAGCTGGAATCAAAAATTATGGCCGATTGTTTTGCTCTTTTTTGAAGCCTTAGGTAAGTTCGAAATTCTTTGAAGAGATATTTTGAATTAGGCCTTGTTTTTCGCCAATAATTGCAGCTATTTTACGTCTTAGAAGTTCCTTTAGTAATTTTACCTATTTATTACTTTGCCGAGACCTTTTTTATCAATGATTTTTTTTAATGAAATCTTATGGGGACAATCATCATCACCGGACACCTCGATCAGGGCACCCTCCAAGAACACAGGAAATCGTAATTCAGTTAAAAGGCTACACTATGCTAGAACATTTGAAATAGTATGGTTTGTCCTACTCAGAAAATACGAATTGAAGGAACCGATTTTCTAGGATACTGACGCTTTTTAGTATCACATTATTTTGAAACGGAGATGTCGAGCGACAGCAGGACGATTGATTCGATGGTCGCACAATTCAACGCCACACTAATGCCGTGAACGACAAGCTAGGTTTTCCCACTATTATTGAACAAAATAAAAGAACGAAACTACTGAAGAATGTTTATCAATAGATCAGAAAATTTTACTTCACTTTAGAATTATTACATTTTTTTTCATATACATTTTTATTCAAAATTCTGGAGGGGGGGCCTGTTCCTACGCCAATGTCTATATTTTTTCCATTACACATCCTAGGCACTATGTTTAGTGGCTAAACAGTAGGACGTACGTCCTTCGATGCTTCAAAGCAGTGATTATCGTATCAATTGAAGCTCATCGCCGAGGTCGCTCGTCGCCCGCCATCAATAGGCCGCTTCCGTTTCTGATAGTGGCACCCCGTCGTCGTGAATCAAGTCATCCTGCGCCGCAAAAAGACACAGACAAATCAATTCATAAAAAGTCAAAGCCTACCCCTACAATAACTACAATAGGGAACGGGTGGCGTCAGCTGAGCTGTCAAACACGGCTCATCACGCAAACAGCGATTTCCTCTGAGTTCCGCGTACATACTCAACAGATTTGTATGAATGAAGTGGTTTCTTCTTTTACACCACGGCGCGCGCACACAATCCTTCCTCGATCGACCAAAACGCATAGAAAGTGACGCGTGACACGCCATAAACGTCACAAAAGTCGTGTTGCCACCGCAAAATAGCTTAGAATTACACACCCGCCCCTGCTGCCTGCCATCCCGCCGGACCCGAACCTCATTGTACCCGTGTAGCTACAGTATTCAAATTGGTCAAAGCAGGCCATTGTGTGCGCCGCTTCGGGGCCTTCCGACGCTTCTTCCATTCCAAGCGGAGTTTGTGCATACATTATATGGTATTGTCACGGTTCGTTAATCAGCCTGCTCCGAGTATGAGCAGATTTGATAATTGATTTGCGCTTGAGTAAGCTCCGCATTCACCCTCGGTTCATCCAAAACCACAACAAAGTAGCCCGAGGTATGAATGGAAAAAATGTAAATTAAAACCCTTTTCGTCTAACCTAATTTTTCAGGTCATTATTTTTCAGTTAGCTGATCTCGGTTCCGCTCCTGTGATTCGCCAGTAGGCCCATTCCATCCATCCAGCGCCCCGGAGTGTCAAATTTGGGCGCCTCTCGCCTGACAGCCCCGTTCATTTGTCAATTGTTCACCCATGCCCACGCGAGAGAAGGGCGTCGCTCTAACATCCATCATTAAGGTGAAAGTGGGAAACTCTATCGTGCACGGTGTGTCTGGAAACGTTATTACCAAAAAAATTACTGTCAATTTTACAAACACCATTAGAAAGATACGGTATCCTAGCTTCTTCTTCTTCTTGGCATAACGTCCTCACTGGGACAGAGCCTGCTTCTCAGCTTAGTGTTCTTATGAGCACTTCCACAGTTATTAACTGAGAGCTTTCTTTGCCAAAGTTGCCATTTCGCATTCGTATATTGTGCGGCAGGTACGATTATACTCTATGCCCAGGGAAATCAAGGAAATTTCCATCACGAAAAGATCCTGGACCGACCGGGAATCGAACCCAGACACCTTCAGCATAACTTTGCTTTGTAGCCGTGGACTCCAACCACTCGGCTAAGGAAGGCCCCATATACCCATCCTGTATTGTGATCATAAATGTTGTCCATGAAATTCTTAAAAGTTTGTTGTTCAGATCAGAGATGAACTTAATTTTGGCATCTTCTCAGTAAATATTAAAATCTATATGAAAAAAACTTACAGTTACTTTGGATTATAGTTTCAGATCTGATTCTTTGGTTTTATTCTCAAGTTTAAAATATTTACTTTAGCTTCAATTTCGCTTTATATTTTTTTAACTCATTTGACAAACTTTGCTAAAGAACTTGCTGGTTACATCATTTTCTTATAATTAACATTTGATATATGATTTTTAATAAAAAGTAATTTTCTTTTTTTTTTTTTGATTTTTTATGTTTTATAATTTATCATTGAAACATAAGAGTGTCCATCCATTCGGGAGATCCAGGAAAAGCGAAAAAAAAACAGGAATAAAATGACCGGGAAACATTTCTGGGACAATTTAAAACACACAGAGAAAGAGAAGTAGAGAGGGCAAATTTTGCCAGGGCTGACGACTGCCTGACAAATTGCACTTTCCAACATGACTTTTCATCGTTGATGAGTTCTAGATTG
>NW_018736068.1:0-28995 GCF_002204515.2 Aedes aegypti
TTCGATTCGATTCTCGATTCGATTTCGATTCGAGTTCGATTCGATTTCGATTCGATTTCGATTCGATTCGATTCGATTTCGATTCGATTTCGATTCGATTTCGATTCGATTTCGATTCGATTTCGATTCGATTCATTCGATTTCGATTCGATTTCGTTCGATTTCGATTCGATTTCGATTCGATTTCGATTCGATTTCGATTCGATTTCGATTCGATTTCGATTCGATTCGATTCGATTTCGATTCGATTTCGATTCGATTTCGATTCGATTTCGATTCGATTTCGATTCGATTTCGATTCGATTTCGATTCGATTTCGATTCGATTTCGATTCGATTTCGATTCGATTTCGATTCGATTTCGATTCGATTTCGATTCGATTTCGATTCGATTTCGATTCGATTTGATTCGATTTCGATTCGATTTCGATTCGATTTCGATTCGATTTCGATTCGATTTCGATTCGATTTCGATTCGATTTCGATTCGATTTCGATTCGATTTCGATTCGATTTCGATTCGATTTCGATTCGATTTCGATTCGATTTCGATTCGATTTCGATTCGATTTCGATTCGATTTCGATTCGATTTCGATTCGATTTCGATTCGATTTCGATTCGATTTCGATTCGATTTCGATTCGATTTCGATTCGATTTCGATTCGATTTCGATTCGATTTCGATTCGATTTCGATTCGATTTCGATTCGATTTCGATTCGATTTCGATTCGATTTCGATTCGATTTCGATTCGATTTCGATTCGATTCGATTCGATTTCGATTCGATTTCGATTCGATTTCGATTCGATTTCGATTCGATTTCGATTCGATTTCGATTCGATTTCGATTCGATTTCGATTCGATTTCGATTCGATTTCGATTCGATTTCGATTCGATTTCGATTCGATTTCGATTCGATTTCGATTCGATTTCGATTCGATTTCGATTCGATTTCGATTCGATTTCGATTCGATTTCGATTCGATTTCGATTCGATTTCGATTCGATTTCGATTCGATTTCGATTCGATTTCGATTCGATTTCGATTCGATTTCGATTCGATTTCGATTCGATTTCGATTCGATTTCGATTCGATTTCGATTCGATTTCGATTCGATTTCGATTCGATTTCGATTCGATTTCGATTCGATTTCGATTCGATTTCGATTCGATTTCGATTCGATTTCGATTCGATTTCGATTCGATTTCGATTCGATTTCGATTCGATTTCGATTCGATTTCGATTCGATTTCGATTCGATTTCGATTCGATTTCGATTCGATTTCGATTCGATTTCGATTCGATTTCGATCGATTTCGATTCGATTTCGATTCGATTTCGATTCGATTTCGATTCGATTTCGATTCGATTTCGATTCGATTTCGATTCGATTTCGATTCGATTTCGATTCGATTTCGATTCGATTTCGGGATTCGATTTCGATTCGATTTCGATTCGATTTCCGATTCGATTTCGATTCGATTTCGATTCGATTTCGATTCGATTTCGATTCGATTTCGATTCGATTTCGATTTCGATTTCGATTCGATTTTTCGATTCGATTTCGATTCGATTTTTCGATTCGATTTCGATTCGATTTCGATTCGAATTTCGATTCGATTTCGATTCGATTTCGATTCGATTCGATTCGATTTCGATTCGATTTCGATTCGATTTCGATTCGATTTCGATCGATTCGATTTCGATTCCGATTTCGATTCGATTTCGATTCGATTTTCGATTCGATTTCGATTCGATTTCGATTCGATTTCGATCGATTTCGATTCGATTTCGATTCGATTCGAATTCGATTTCGATTCGATTTCGATTCGATTTCGATTCGATTTCCGATTCGATTTCGATTCGATTTCGATTCGATTTCGATTCGATTTCGATTCGATTTCGATCGATTCGATTCGATTCATTTCGATTCGATTCGATTCGATTTCGATTCGATTTCGATTCGATTTCGATTCGATTTCGAATTTCGATTCGATTCGTTTCGATTCCGATTTCGATTCCGATTCGATTCGATTTCGATTCGATTTCGATTCGATTTCGATTCGATTTCGATTCGATTTCGATTCGATTTCGATTCGATTTCGATTCGATTTCGATTCGATTTCGATTCGATTTCGATTCGATTTCGATTCGATTTCGATTCGATTTCGATTCGATTTTCGATTCGATTTCGATTCGATTTCGATTCGATTTCGATTCGATTTCGATTCGATTTCGATCGATTTCGATTCGATTTCGATTCGATTCGATTCGATTTCGATTCGATTTCGATTCGATTTCGATTCGATTTCGATTCGATTTCGATTCGATTTCGATTCGATTTCGATTCGATTTCGATTCGATTTCGATTCGATTTTCGATTCGATTTCGATTCGATTTCGATCGATTTCGATTCGATTTCGATTCGATTTCGATTCGATTTCGATTCGATTCGATTCGATTGTCGATTTCGATTCGATTTCCGCGATTTCGATTCGATTTCGATTCGATTTCGATTCGATTTCCGATTTCGATTTCGATTCGATTTCGATTCGATTCGATTCGATTTCGATTCGATTTCGATTCGATTTCGATTCGATTTCGATTCGATTTCGATTCGATTTCGATTCGATTTCGATTCGATTTCGATTCGATTTCGAATTCGAATTTTCGATTCGATTTCGATTCGATTTCGATTCGATTTCGATTCGATTTCGATTTCGATTCGATTCGATTTCGATTCGATTCGATTTCGATTCGATTCGATTCGATTTTCGATTCGATTTCGATTCGATTTCGATTCGATTTCGATTCGATTTCGATTCGATTTCGATTCGATTTTCGATTCGATTTTCGATTCGATTTCGATTCGATTCGTCGATTCGATTCCGATTCGATTTCGATTCGATTTCGATTCGATTTCGATTCGATTTCGATCTCGATTTCGATTCGATTTCGATTCGATTTCGATTCGATTCGATTCGATTTCGATTCGATTTCGATTCGATTTCGATTCGATTTCGATTCGATTTCGATTCGATTTCGATTCGATTTCGATTCGATTTCGATTCGATTTTGTCGATTCGATTTCGATTCGATTTCGATTCGATTTCGATTCGAATTCGATTCGATTTCGATTCGATTTCGATTCGATTTCGATTCGATTCGATTCGATTTCGATTCGATTTCGATTCGATTTCGATTCGATTTCGATTCGATTTCGATTCGATTTCGATTCGGATTCGATTCGATTCGATTCGATTTCGATTCGATTTCGATTCGATTTGATTCGATTTTGATTCGATTTCGATTCGATTTTCGATTCGATTTTGATTCGATTTTCGATTCGATTTCGATTCGATTTCGATTCGATTTCGATTCGATTGTCGATTCGATATTCGATTCGATTTCGATTCCGATTTCGATTCGATTTCGATTCGATTTCGATTTCGATTTCGATTTCGATTCGAATTTCGATTCGATTTCGATTCGATTTCGATTCGATTTCGATTCGATTTCGATTCGATTTCGATTCGATTTCGATTCGATTTCGATTCGATTTTCGATTCGATTTCGATTCGATTTCGATTCGATTTCGATTCGATTCGATTCGATTTCGATTCGATTTCGATTCGATTTCGATTCGATTTCGATTCGATTTCGATTCGATTTCGATTCGATTTCGATTCGATTCGATTCGATTTCGATTCGATTTCGATTCGATTTCGATTCGATTTCGATTCGATTTCGATTTCGATTTCGATTCGATTTTCGATTCGATTCGATTCGATTTCGATTCGATTTCGATTCGATTTCGATTCGATTTCGATTCGATTTCGATTCGATTTCGATTCGATTTCGATTCGATTTCGATCGATTTCGATTCGATTTCGATTCGATTTCGATTCGATTCGATTCGATTTTGATTCGATTCGATTCGATTTCGATTCGATTTCGATTCGTTTTCGATTCGATTTCGATTTCGATTTTAATTCGATTTCGAATTCGCTCGTAAGAATGCAGGTCAATTAAGGGCTTGTGAGAGGAACCGTTGATATAATTCTGCAAGCTTATCGTTCTCTGGTTGATTTTTATCAAATCCCTTTTCTTTCTCTCTTCTTATCACCCGCAGGAATTCATCTGTGAATGCATGGACAAAATGGAAGCCCTGTTCCAGGAGCAGCGCCGCCGATTACCCCAGTCAATGCACATAACCTCGGCGACGGCTACCATCGTGTCGCAACACCTCCAGCAGCAGCAGCAGTCCTGCGTCAACTTCAAGTGTAGTTCCACGACTCCGACCGAACGTCATCGAGTTGTTGAAGCACCGTCAGCTCCTGCTCCTCCTAACGATATTCTGCCTACCGTAATATCTCATCAGAAGAGAAAAAGAGAGATATTTCCCTCCGTGTAAGTAGGCGCGCGGAGGTTCGGGGATTTCCTAGAGTGTCTTTCTCTTCCCCCCGTCTCTTTCTATCGGATTCACTTCATCGGGCATCGAAGTAGGCGGCGGCGGCGGCGGCCAGAGCAGCGGGAAACGCATCGCGCAAAAAGTGGAATTTTTTGGGTGCTATATTTTTTTAACAATTAAATTTAAGAACGTTACAAAACACCAGATCATGATGGTCCGCAGGCGGCGGATCAAATCGAAAGAGCAAAAACGCGAGAGCGGTTGACGCGCTTTAGGCGCTCGCAGAGAGAATTTGAATTTAAAGGAAGAGAAAAAAAGAGCAGAGCAGCGAGAGAAAGAGAGAAAGTAATACACTCAGAGAAATTTTAAGATCAATTTTTGAGCAACGGATTACACAAATCGCATGTGTATGAGCGAAGTTTAGAGGAAAAAAAGGTTGAGAGGTGAGGTTAGGAACTTGGAGCAAGGAATGTACAGCAAAACACGCACACATTTTCGTGAGATTGAGAGTGATTCTATGATAGTATGTAGTCTCTAGTTAGGAGTGAATGTGAATTGCAAGCATATCGGTAAGGTTGAAAATGTTACAATTTTTTCTTGGTTAGGATCTGTGTACATATATATTATTATTATACTGTTAGAAGTTAGAAAGCAACAGTCATTGAAGCTGCACTAAAAGCAACTACGCAAAACACTGAATACAAGTTGAAGAGAAACGTTTATACTAGAAAAACGGGAGAGAAAAATCATCTGACATAACTGAAGATTTCCGAATGAGTTTTTAGACCAGTGTGTGTTGAGTGGTGGTAGGGAGTTTGAGTTCAGAAGCAGAGGCAGACAAAAAATCGAAAAAAAAGTCCAATCTACAAAAAAGAGCAACCGGATGGCGAAGCTTTTAGTCTAGTCTAGGAGAGAAAAGTGCGCAGGAAGTGCGGAAATGGAGAAAGAGAAAGGAATTCGCCGTCCGTTCGGTCCCTTCCGCCCGAACTGGTTGGGTCGACGCACCGGAAGGGCCCAGTAGGGGCCGGCTCTGAACGTGCGACAGAATCGTTGTTATGGTCGCAGGAGCGGCTTCGAAGCTAAAAACCAGTTCCCCTAGTGGCGGTATCACTAGAGAACCCCCTGATGGTCAAATGAGCGGTTATCGGTATCGGTGGGCGTCGCAAAAAACGGTCATTTTTGTCAGTATGTTGGTGGCTGCGTGAGCTGACATAACCTCAAGGTGAGTGCTATTTTTTTAGCGTGTCATGGTTTGGGTATAGTAGGGATGTCGTTTATTAGAAATCCATCGATCAAAATAATAATTCCAAAATTGTGTAGGAATTTAAAGCAATTCACAAGAGCTTCTTTAACATTAAAAACCTAGGAATTTCATATAATTTTAAGCAGAATTTGCAAAAAAAGGGCTTTGAAATTTGCGCTAGTTCAAATGACGATTTTTTTTGTATTCTTCGTCTAAGAAAAACTTACACACTCAATCTCAGTTTATCTGTTCGGTAATATTTTTACGGTGTCGGAACTGTAAACTACAAAAAAATACCGAACTTTCAGCTTTTTTATTCGAACTCACTGATGTTCAGCAAAATATTTATCACTTTACTGAATTCGGTAACTATTTTAGCTGATCATTCAGTGATATTCAAAAAATACCGTACGAACTCAGTAAGTTAAAAAATTCAGTAAAATCATAGTACCGATTTCAGTGAAAATTATTTTTTACCGACTTTTTTCGTTAGAATGCAAAGAAAAGAAAAAAGCGCATGGTAGAATTTGACACAAAAAGAATTACAGATCAATTCGGATTCTGAATCAGAAGGTGGTATGTGCGAGGCTGATGAGCTGTTTCCAAACGAAAAGCAGTTTTATTTTATGAATGCTGATTCCTGTGGGCTCGGTGCAAGGTAAGGAATTGATTATCGGCAGTATATTGTTATTTATTAAGATAATAGACACCGAGTGTATCCATTGAAGTTCCAAAAACCTGTGAATTACGGAACCCAAACACAGCACCAATTTGTTGAGGTTAGGTAAGAAGCTAGGATGTTTCCAACTATGCACAAACTAAGACAAACAATTTGTTGCCGATTTTCAATTCCTTTCAAAAGTAACAAGCTTCTTCTTATAAAAATCAGGGTGTTTAGGGTGATGAATTGGGATTTAAACCAACAAAAATATGGAATGAAAATGGGGACTCTGATTCAATGCTGAAAAATCAGCAAATTATGGTAAACAAATAGGTTTTATTTACCGAAAAATCCAGTAAATTACTGTAGAAAGCTTTACTGACTAAACCAGCATTTTTTATGACAGCTCGAGAATCTTGTCGATTTTACGGAGTTTTCAGTTCTTAAGAAAAATTACCGGAGAAAACCCTGCTGTTCAAAACCCAGTATAATTTTAACCGACTTCGGTAATAAATCTTAGTGTGTATGTCCTCTCTCTTGGACAGAAATGCAGTGATGTAGCAATTTTCAATGAAAACGTTGCTGTTTTATACGGATTGAATTACCTTTGGGGGTTGATTCACCCTCAGTTTTTAATTTCGTCAAATCCTGAGACGGCTTGAAAGAAAAGAATTGTAATCAAGATACCAAATTTGGCTACACGTCTCGTACTTACACGAAAGTGGGATATGTTTTAGAAACCTGCGTATTTGGCACACACAATGTCATTATCCATCGAATCCGGGGAATTTCCTCTGTAATGATAACACCTGGGATTATAGAGTTCGTGCTAGAATCTATAGTTGATCCCTCAAATCAGCATCGAAATCCTCGACTGTTACAATCTAAGATTTAACCTCAATTGTTGTGCTAGAATTCCCGAGATTCTACTAAAGCTTTGTACCAGGTGGTCAGAACCCTGGAGTTTGGGCAGTTTTATTTGGAATTTTAATCGAAATTTCGGGTACTTACTGTCAATAGCTCGACATTCTCTCTCGAATACTGCTGCTTATGAACTTTTGGAGACTCCTGATTATGGACTTTTGAGGCTGGCTGGTATTTTTTTATGTTTTGGTCAAGATATTGACAAGATTGTTATTTTCTACAGAAATGGTGCAAAAAATTTGAGCTTTTCTAATTTGAAATTTTCACGTTTCGGTTTGAAGTTTATGTCGAGTTGGTTCTGGAATATCTGAATATTCCATCGAAGCCTATTTTAAAATATTTCAAGGTTGTAAAACTTAACCTTTTGATGGTCTTGAGCTCTTACGAAAGTTAGATTAGGTAGTACAATATTTGAGGGATTCTAATGGAATTGAGCAGATCCTATCGCAATCTTGGGTTATGTCCAATAATGTAGCATTGTTTCTGACCTCTTTTTAGAATGAAATCATGCAGTTTTGCTGTATTCAGGAATTCAGAAGGTTTATGTACGAAACAACCATTCGGCTTTGTCCTTTACACTCATGGTTCCCAGTGAATTTTTGAGACCTTTCTGATTCCTGCTGGAATCTTCAAGTTTTCGCAGTACTATCGATGCATTTTCCTTGAGTTATCGTTGTTTTCATTATCTCAAAATTGGGACAGAAAAACGACTTCAGAGGTTTCGGTCATGATTTCTACCAAGATTTACACCCCTATTCTTGTTTACGTTCGAAAGCCCTTTCCGTCGAAAACCGTTGTGCATTCCCGTTTACGCCAGCAAAATTAAGTGGGCCGTGGATTTAAACGAATAGGATTCGATCAAATGTTGAATCCGACATAAGCGAGAATTAGAATGTTAGCTCCTTCAATTGTTTGTAAATGGTAAACAATATTTTTTCCTGAACTTTCTGTTCAGGTTTCGTCAAAATGTTACCGAAAACGACAATATGGATTATTATTCTCTGCATATTTTAAAATTTGAACTAATTTTCTGAAGTTTTTTTGGTATTTGGGTCGCAAGAACCCAGAATCTGCAGACATACAACCATCACTGTGTGAAAAATTTCACTCGTTAATGAGATATTTCAGGATGAACATGTGTTTGGGGGGTGTCCAGATTTTGTTGCGAACAAGCCTTAGTTAGTCTGTAGAATTAATGATTTTCTGCTACAGAGCTTTGTACGAATCAATTGCATTTTTTTGTAAGAAGTAACTGCTTAGAACAGTTATCAATTAAAAACATAGTCACGTGAACATTAACGCTCAATGCAAAAAATACTATGTTTGGCTAAACGCAAAATAGATGACGGTAGTGTGCAAATGTCTAACTCGAACAAAAACGATACGAGAGCCACGAGTGGGCCATCAGTCTACTCCCAAATATTAGAATTGAGTGCTATTTCGCGTTACGAAGAAATAATTGGAGTGTTACGTCTGTTTGTCTGTATTAATTGATTATTTGAATTGGCATGTACCTGGAGTTAAAAGAGGTTTTACTGAAAATTCTTCTGAAATTTAGCAATTTGACCTTATTCTTCGCAATCATGTTATTCTGCTAGAATCTTAAAGTTTGAAAAGTATTCTCATGGATTTGGTTGAAAATTTTGATATGCTGCATTCTGTTCCAATTATTTCACATCTTTCCATATCTCTGAAACTTCTGAATCGTAAAGGTGATCTTTTCGGATTTAGGGAGATAACGTCTTTGAATTTCGAGAGAAATCTCCTCCGCAGTTCGACATGATATCTCTCCAAATTTCAGAATATTACAGGTCTTGGAAGATTTCGGAAGAAATTTCCTTCGGATTCTGGAAGAAAACCCCTCTCCGGATTTCTGGTATACTTTTCTCCTAATTTCGGGCAGAGATCCTCCGTATTTCGGGAGAAAACCTTTTAGAATTTCGGAAAAAACTGATTTTAGGAGTAATCCTCTCAGGATTTTCGAAAAAAAAAACATTTTTCGGGCAAAATCTCCGGGTTTCGTGGGAGATCTTGTTGCGAATAAAGATGACGATTTTTTTAGCAGTTTTTCAATTAAGGACGTTAGGACAGCGATGAAGCCTTGCATCCTGAGAAGAAAAAAAAAATCCAACAAACTTGCATCTTGTCACTTTTATGCACAAAAGAAAGGATCGATTAAGAGAAATCGATCATGTGACCTACACTTTTATTCTAGCACGTGCTTGACATGCTCTTTTCGAGAATTAATCTATCAATTAAACGATGACTACACATCCCTACTTACATCGAGTAAAATAAATTATACGTTCAAAAATTTCTACTCAGAAATGAGTCAAAAAAATCATGCAAATTATTTAGAATTTTAATGTTTCGACCAGCATTTTTTTTCTCTGTCCCTGTTTTGACCAGAGTTTTGTGAAATTTGGGGTTTTCAACTTGATCCTTTTGTTGTTATAATCTCCAAACATTATTAGAATCTTCAAGTTCCAGCAGATGTTTCGGAGAGACAAATGAGTTTCGAAAGTGCTAATTCTGTCCTTTCTGTTCAAAATTGGGTTCCTAAAATATTTAATGAAATCTTGTTTTTATTTAATGACACGAAAGACCATGTTATTGCAACTATTTTAGCAATTTTCCCGCTCAAATAACGACTACATCATTTTTAAACTTTAATTTAAAAATTGGGTCCATAAATGAACCTTGACACTTTTGATCATGTTTGACGTTCGCTCAATCGACAAAAACACCACAGGGCTTTTAGTTTTAACACTGGGGTTGTTCCTATGTGACATTTCGGAAGGGACACGGAAAGCAAAATACACCCAAAATTTGAGTTTAAGCCAAGGAGTGTGACAAAATATAAAAAAAATGTTTTTTGGACTTGAACAAAAGAAAAACATTAAAAAATTGAGTAAACCATGTGTTTTTGGTCTAAACTTCAGCGTTTGGCATTAAATTGGGACAGGCCTTTAGGACCCTATTGCAATAGTTTTAGCTGAGATTTTGACGAACCTCAGCCATTAACTTGAGGAATACTATTGGAAACCTTCTGCTTCTATCGGATTCCTGCGTTCTTATGGGTTTTCATAGAATTCTCAGTTTCAATGATCTTTATCGCATTTTAAATTTCACAAAAATGTTTTTGAGGCTTTTTATTCAACAATCAGTTATCAGAATATCAGTAATCAAAATTTTGTCACAAGAACTAAGGAACCCAGATTCCCCCAGATCTCAGAGAGTGTTACACATCCTGTCCTCCGGGCACCAAAGATTTTGTATTGAGCTATTTAAATTTCCGAATTCTTTTACATCTGCCTCAAATTCCTTTTAGAGTGGAGGATTTGTAAGTAAAATTGATGTTGATGTTATATTCTAGAATTTTCCGCTCTCTTTTTTTCCGTAAGTAATTTATGGATACTTCATACTTCAAAAAGCAATCATCGTCTTTACATTTTGGTAGAAAATCATCTTCGCAAAATCCGTGAGGAACTCTTTACGGCAATCAGTCTAAATAGGGAGGAAATCCTATATGAAAAAAAGGGCTCTCGAGACCACACGACAAAACCCTATGAGGATCCCGAGAGATAGAATCGTTGCATTTCTAATGAAAAATTCTCTGGATTGCAGAGGAAAAGCTTTTTTTTTTGGCCAGTTCGTTTTTCATAAGAAAGCTTCTCCATAATCAGTCAGCTCTTCAATACTGAAGAAAGCCTTTCCGTATTTCAAAAGAAAGCATCTTCTATATTCGAGAAAACCCTCATCTCATTTCAGCGGAAATTCTCTCCAAATTCCGAAGGAAACGCTCTCGACTTCTGGCTACTGCAGACTTCTGGAAGCAGTATCTCTGGATTCCGGAGATAGACTCTTAGAATTTCAAGAGAAATATTCTCCAGATTCTTAAGGGAACCCTTTATGGATTCTGAGACAAAGTTTCTCTGGATTTTGGGAGAAAATCTTCTTCGATTTCATAGTACCGTTGCATTTCTGATGGAAAAATTCTTTGAATTCTAGAGAAAAATATTTTGGATCTGGGAGGAAACCTTTTTGGCTTACATGAGAAAGCTTCTACAATACCTTTCGGAATGTTCTTCAGAATTATCCAGGCTATGGACATGCCCTTATCAACTGCAGCAATTCGCAGTAGACAGGATGCCCCGGGCCCGATTCATCTGACAAGCCATTCGAGCCCTTTGTCACCATAGAAGATGGTGTCTCCTTCCATGTAAATAGCCTGGAATTATCCGAAGTTCGAGATCAAATCTTTGCACGTTCAGAGGAAAAGCTCTCCGGTTTCCGGAGTAAAAGTCTCTCCGGACTTCTCCTCGCTGAGTTACCCTCAACGCATTTCAGCGGAAATTCTGTCCAAATTCCAAAGGAAACGCTCTCGATTTCTGGGGAAAGCTACTCCAGATTTCTGGAAGTTGACTCTCTTGAATCGCGTGCTCATAGGCTCTTAGGATTTTAAGAGTAATATTCTCTAGATTCTGAAAGGAATCCTTTATGGATTCTGAGAGACAGTTAATCTGCTTTTTGGTAGAAAACCTCGTCGATTTTTTTAATAGAAAAATTCTTTTCAGATTTTTGGCAAAATTACCCGGAATTTGAGATCAATCATCTGCACGTTCAGGGAAAACCTCTTCCGTTTCCCGGAGTAAAGTCCTTTCGGACTTCTTTCTCCTGTATGAATTACTTGAGAAATCTTCTCTGGATTTTGGGATCAATACTCTCCGGGTTATAAAGAATTTCCCTACGGATTTCTTGAAATTTTTCTGATTATCAAAAATCCTATCAGATTACCAACAAATGCGTTCGGGATCATGAATAGGGTCCTAAAATGTTTAATGAAATCTTTGTTTTCATTTAATAACACGAAAGAGCGTGTTACTGCAACTACTTTAGCAATTTTTCCCGCTCAAATAACGGATGTATCATATTAAAACTTTAATTTAATAATTGACGTTCGCCTTAGTCGACAAAAATACCACAGGGGTTTTAGTTTGACACTGTGGTTGTTCCTATGTGACATTTCGGAAGGGACACGGAAAACAAAAATACACCCAAAATTTGAGTTTAAACCAAAGGGTGTGACGAAATCTAGAAAAACTTAAAAAAAAAAATGTACTTAAACAAATGAAAACATTAAAAAATTGAGTAAACATGTGTTTTTGGCCTAAACTTAAGCGTTTGGCACTAAAATTGGGACAGGGCTTTGGACCCTATTGATCATAAGCTCTTTGGTTTCCAGAGGAAAAACTTTTTTGGATCTGTAAGAAAGCCTCTCAATTCTGAAAGAAGCCTTTCCGTATTTCAATAGAAAGCATCTTCGAATTTCGGGGGAACTCTCATCGCATTCCAGCAGAAATGTTCTCCGAATTCCGAAGGAAAACACTTTCGATTTCTGGTAAAAGCTACTTCAGACTTCTGGAAATAGTCTCTTTTGATTTCTGGAGATAGACTTTTAGGATTTCAAGAGAAATATTCTCCAGATCCTGAAATGAACCCTTTATGAATTCTGAGAGAAAGTTACTCTAAATTTTAATAAAAAGCCTCCTCGCTTTCAGGGAAACACCCTCCGGCTTCCGGAGTTAAGTCCCTTCGGACTTTTTTCTGCATTACATGAGAACCTTCTCCGAATGTAAGGTAAAATCTTCTCTGGATTTCTTGAATAAGTCTCTATGTTCTTGTTTGAAAACCAGACTCCGGCAAAAAGCCTCACAGGATTTCGGAACAAATCCTTTTTTATTTTTATGGAATAATCCTCTCAAGAGTTTGGAAGAAACTTTCAGACTTCTAGGAGAAAGATTTTTCGGAATGTCTTTCTCTTTGAATCCTGAAAGTCCATCTTAATTGAATATATTCAATTAAGATCCAGTTGAATCGACTTTTACAAACGATTGATCGATAAATCAGCCGACGATAAGACATCCCTACTTCCGTCGAGTGGAACAAATGACACGCTCAAAACAATCTCCACAGATATGATTCGAATCCAATGCATTCACACGATGGAATATTGCTGAACTGAAGGGTGATTAATTTACAAATATTACCAAAATTATGAATTTTCTGTTTTGTAGGTTAAGTGGCAAAATTTGAGCTTTTTTACCTCAAATTGGAGCTTGCTGTGAAATTCTGCTGTTTGTTTTGAGTTTATGTCGAGCAGAATTCTGGAACTTGTAGATAATCTTTCAAAGTTTATCCGTTCACTGAAAATCTGCCGAAGCTTCAAAACTCCAGCTTAAATTCTTTTCAAAATCCTGGAGTACAATTTCGTAGCTTTCAGTTTCTGCCGATAAGTTATAAAGTATCGGAATTTCCGAATGGCATTTAAGGCCTACGGTTTTCCGGTTCAGTTCTCATATATTTCGTTATCATGGAGATTTCCTTGAAGTTCCCGCCGGAGTTTGTTCTGGTTCTTCTTGGAACTTCGACCATTCCATCAACATTTGAAGGGATGCTAACTTGAAACCTGACGAAGTTATGAATTTCAATATGAAATCCATTTTGTAAATAAAAACTTGAGCAGTCTTGGAATTTCAGCTTGGACCTTGTAAGATTCTTTATTGAAATCTTCTGGTCAAAAGTAGAAATTTACAAGATGAAAATTTGGGTTAAAGTGCAGCCAAGTTAGTTTTCCTTTTCTGTTAAAAGTCGTGGATAACTTGAGATATTCTATTGAATTTGTTTGGGTTGTGGGAGTAAACTTTTTTCGATTTCAAGAGAATCATCCAAATTTCGATAGAAAGTATCTTCCAGATTCCAGGCAATATCTCCGCATTTCAGAGATATACTTTATTGAAACCTGAGGAAAAGCATCTCCGGAAAATAGGGAAATAGTTTCTCTCCGGATCCCAGAAGAAAGAACTTCGAGAATCAAGAGAAATATTGTATAGATTACGGAACAGAGCTTCTCCGATATTTTGGAGAAAGCTTTTCTGGATTTCTGAAGGAACCATCTACATATTCTGGGAAGAAATCTTTAGTGATTCCGACAGAAACTCTTTCTAAATTTCAGGAGAAAACCTTTCTGAATGTTGAATGCCGACTGTTGAGAACATTCTCTCTGGATCCCCGACAGAAAATCTCTATAGATTTTTTTGTGGAAGGCTCTTAGATTTTTGTAAGATAGCCGCTCCAGATTTCAAATAGCAACCTTCTCTGGATTTCGGGAGATATCCTCTACTGATTTCTGGAGGAAACCTCTCTGCATTTTGGTAGAATTTTTTTCCTCGGCTAGCGATTTGTACAAAAAGCACATCAGAAGATGTAAGAGGGGCTTAAATATTGATGAAACATAAGTAAAAAAAGAGAAGTTCTCAAATTAGATAGGTTATTTTAAAAAGTTCTGCGAGAAATACTCTTTGGGTTTCGGAAAGAAATTCTCTCTGAACTTGGGGAAAGGGCTAGCGTTCAAAAAAAAAAAACGCAACAGAAGAGGTTGATGTGGCTCAGTTATTGCAAAAAGAGAAAGTAAATAAAAAAGCCTCTCAATGTTAGAAAAAATTCTTAAGAAAAGTTTACGCAAGAAATCTTTTCCCAGATTTTGTGCGAAATTCTTCCCGGATATTGGGTGGAATTTTCTTCGGATTTGGAATATTCCTCTCTGGATTTGAGGCGAAGCCTCTTCATATTTCGGGACAATCATCTTCTGAATTTAGGATCCGGATTTTGGGAGGAATCCTCTTGATTTCGAGTAAAATCCTCTCCGTTTTTCCAAAGAAATCCTTTCCGGACAGCTGTCAGGAGCTGGGTGCTGCGAACTAACTCAAAATGCTTATCAAGCGGGAGCCTGATTGCCGGAGCCAAACATTAGAGATTGTGGTTAGGTTTCTCTTGAGAATGTATTGTAAATCTCACGAGAAGGTATTGTTATCTCAGTGATAAAAAATATATTTGTTTTCAATATATAATCTTCCACATTAGAGGCTTTATCTATAAAATCTGCGTATGTTATCAAAAAAAAAAAGTGAGCAAAGGAATTAAGTAAGAGCTTTCGACATGCTGATGCCACCAGAATCTTTAGTTTCGATGTTTATTTCGGTATGATGTTAGGAATCGAGTTCATACATCATATTAGCCCACCTTGTTGATTGAGGGGATAGTGCGTTCCTTCGACAACCTTCGAACGAACACCGCATTATACTTCACAGGTACAATAACATAAAAATGGTATATATCCACGCAACTTCTCGCAGACCGGGCTATTAGCCAATTTCAAGATATTTTAAACACACTTTGAGAAAGTCATGTGAGCTAGAACGCACCCAGGTCAGGAGAAAGCCTCGCCAGAAGATAAGGAAATGTTTACATGGATTTTGGGACAATTCCAGTTTTTAAAAAGTAATCTTCTCCGTATTTCGGTAAACTCCGCTCCGAATTTCCGTATAAATTATTTTTTGAATTTCGGTATGATGATGCTTCGAGTAATTTAATTGTAAATTAGAAGTTCCATACGAGAATTCATTATCAAAAACGATTAATCGATTAATCAACCGATGATTAGACCATCCCTACTTCCATGATGAATCCAAACAAATGACACGCTCAAAAATATCGACTCAGCAATGAACCAAAATCGATTTATTTACGCGATGGAAGATTTAAAAAATTGAAAATCAGATAATTAAACTTCAAATATCGTAATTAAAGTTATTAAAACAATCGTTCTAAATATTATATCATTTTGTTCAATAAATTCTCACTCTCTACCACCCTCAGTTAAGACACTGAGCGAAAAAAGCACGTTGAAAATCAATGTGTTCAAAGTCGATTTCAAACAACAAAAAAAATAATCCAAACAGTGAAACAAGACACCAATTTCGGAGAGTCGAAGAGATTGATTGATATGATAAAAAAAAAACGAAGAAAAGAATAAAAAATTTCAACATTCTTAAATGGGGAAAGCCATTCTATTACGCTTTTTTGTTACAGTTTATTTTTTCGCCACCCCGCCACGCTGCTCCCCGCAGCAGCAGTTCACTATTACCCAACCACAACAATTACGGAGTTTGTTATCTTGGCGGGTGGCGGCGATGGCAACTTCTGCCATCATACAAGGGACACTGAACCAAACGTGAGACACACGCCGCATCGAAAAATCCCCGAAATGTGTCAGCAGCGGGGGTTACGGACAAACGAAACACATCTGCACTAGTAGCGAAACTAACCTCCTTTCTCGGAAGAAGGGGCAGGCAACAAACACGAAGATGATGAAGAAGACTAAGAATGAGAAGCAGCAGCACAAAACGCACAAACGCAAGTCAAAGTTGAATCAAAACGGAAGAATAATACAATAAAGACTGGTACGGTTCCTCGACAAGAATCATATTTTAACTACGATATAAGGATTTATGCATATTATAACATTGTAGAACTTATTAGAATTGTAGGAAACTTAACAATTAAACAAAACACACAAACAAACTCACAAACACACCTAGGAGCTTTAACACAATACGCGCGGAGAAAAGTAATACGCTTAAAGTAAAATACACAGAAAGTCTGGGCGGCCAGAAAGGACCCGCCCAGGCACGATCCTCCTCGATTTACTGGAATCGACCCCACACACGTGAGAGTGTTCATTTGAAGAGTGCACCCTGCAAACACCCCTCCCTTTTACCCCGTCTATTGAACGGCCCCGCACCTAGCTGGGCCACCACTACACTACTAAGTAGAATGGAGAGAAGAAAGACCAGATTATCAGCGAAATGCAAATCAATCAAACAAATCTCGGTGGAGATCGGTGACAGATTGTGGCGCAAAATCAATCGAAATGAATGAGTCGTTTTGGACCAGTGTGTACGCGCTTTTTGACAGCTGTCAGCCGCATCTCCACCAGGAGAATCCTCTAGAAAGTTCCTTGCAAAGGCGGCAAATCGCCCAACGCGGCGCCGGCTACTATGATGGCGAAAGACTTCAACGGAAGCACACGAGAGGAGCGCCTCTCGCGGGTGCTGCCGATGCCGACAAAATTTACAACTGCCGCGGAACTCTTTGTATTCAAACGCGAACGCAGATATTCGTGCCTTCATTAACGATGATTTATGTACACTACTACTACTAGTTACTATTGCTAATTATTGAGATGTTAAAACCCTGAGAGAAAATCAACCGAAAAAAATGATAGTCATGTATGATGGTAGGTTCTAAAGGCACTTCCTTCTTGTCGTGTAAGTATAGTTTTGTAAGGGATTTCGAGCTAAGATACTGTTTTTTTTAGATAGGAATATTCGTATTTTACGGCTTAGAGCAAGCGCACTTATAATCTGTGTAAATATTGGAAACAAAAGTCCCGTGCAAATGCAAACAAATGAAAAATCCGTTCTTCCACGTACGTTAGGACATAGTCCAAGAATTTTAAATATTTTTTAACCTGGAAATATCCGTATATTTTGATTGAAATCGGAAAAAGAAGGACCTTCATAGCGATAATCCAACTGCCCAGCCTCATTTATTTAGCTTTAGTTCACTTTTATGTGTCAATATCAATAGACTCAAAGCATATCAGTTCACACGACAGCGAAGCACAGCGTAACGTACAACAATAGCCATGTAATGTATTCTACAAAACGAAAGGAACACTGTTAAAACTCTGTAAATAGCCCTTAGACTGTGTCACTGTTATGCGGATTTTTTTCCACTTAGCCTTTAGGCCCCTCCCACACAAACAATTATGAACGAACGTCCATCAATGCAATAGAATTATGTCAATTTACCGAAATCTACACCAACATTCACCCGCCATTCACATTCACAAAGCCCCATTCCATTGCGACGGAAGCCAGTAACTAGAAACAAATTTCATGTCAAACACCCACACTAATCAAACACAAATCATGCAAATAAGTGAATAATTAAAAACTAGAACTTTTATAAAAAAAATAAACCAATTTCAACGGTGCGCCACATAGCGTAGCCAAAACGAACGAAGATTTCAAGGAAAGAGCGGAAAGTGCAAATAGAAGAAGATAACAAAAGAAAAACCCCAGTGGATCTAAGCAAGCAATGATCGAATCATTAATGAGCCACCCATGTGTGCAAAACAAAACTACTGTGTACTGGTGAAACGATTGCCGCCCGGTTCGGGTCAACCAACTGACCGTGGTGGTACATATTATTCAGGACAATCAATCGATAAATCTACCAATCACTTCCATAGATGAATAGATTTTTTACAAAAACAAAAAAAAAAAAAACGACTGGTGCGTTTGATTCAGTGCAGTAGTGGGAGATATCACGTCCACTTGTTCTTCAGCATAAGCCTGTGCATGCTATAAAACGTTTGACTTTTACTGTGCGCCCTGTTTTCCAAATGTCTGTGAGAGAGAGCAAGACAGCACCGACACACGGCGCACAGTAAAAGTCATTAGAACAAAAGAATTTATGGCACGTACAGAGGCTCATGTTGGTTGCGGTTTACTTTGATTGATGAGATGATCCGGGAAACAAGCTATCATGCGTCTCCTTCCGTTCCACTTGCTTGCTTGAAAGGGAGCTTTACTTGAATGCAATGTTGCGAGCGAGAAGCTTTCGATGGAGGGTTGTTGCATGCAACATTACGAAATGTTGACGAAAGCTTTGGTCCGGTTGGTGGAGACGCATGGTGTCTGGTCGGCTGTTCATTGCCCTAGCGAAGGTAAGGTAAAAAGGTATAATACGCCCCTTTAAGGAAAAACTGCTCTATCGCAGTAGCAATTGCATTTCTTCTGAAGTTTTGATGTCAATGTGTTACTTATTTAATTGGTCATGTTATGCATGTAACTTCCTCTTGCCATGTAGCTTCAAGAAAGGGTACAGGATATTTTTTATGTACGATCCAAATTTTGATGATTTAAAACAACCCGGGCAATAGTCCCTCTCGTAGAAAAAAGTTCCACAGCGTTGTAAAAATGTTTCCAAGGGAAATCCCGCCACCTGCTTTGCTTAAAAGGGTCCACTAGCAGTCTTTTCCCGGTTAATCTTTTTGTAATAAGTACAATAGTAATGAATGGGCTTTATTCACCCTGAGGCTTGGGTGCGATAATACGATAAATTTTAATCAAGAAACTTGAATTCCGATATTTTTGGAATGTGTATGTATATACAATCAATACTCCTCAAGGAGTACGAGTAACATATTTTTTTTTCGATGATATTTTTAATATATAATCATATTGCCGTATGGAATTTCCAAATCCACTCGCTAATAATAGTTACTGGCTAATTCTATAAATTAGGGAAAGGCTGTAAGCAACATTTGTAGCATGTAAGTACATAGTAATTCATATACTGGTAAACTTACAGCTCTATTAACCAAAGATAACAATTAATAATTTGTTCTAAATGTCAGCAGTAACTAATATCGTAAACTATAATAACTTCCACTGATCTCCAACTAGGATTTTCGAATAATTTCGGAGAAGTTTTCGGAAGAATTTCTGAGAAATTTTGTGAACAATTTCGGTTGGATGTTTATAAAAAAGATTGTTAAATAAATCCTCGAGAGATATCTGGAAGCATTTCTGAAAGTACTCCATAGGGATTTCCGGAAGTATCTCAAGAATTTGAACTAAATGATCTGACAGCGAAAAAATAGATTTTTAACTATAGTTTCAGACGGATTTCCGGGAGAATCCTAGAAGAATCGAAAAAGCCCTGAGAGAATCTAAGAGGGATATCCAAAAATGTCCCAAGGAAGATTCACTGACGGTTTTCTGGAAAAAAAAAATCAGATGTTTAATGTAATAATTTTGGATGGATTTCCGGAAAAAAAACCTGCAGGATCTTTGTAAGGAGGCTCGAAAGGTTTCTGTAAAAATCTTCAAAAGATATTCAGAAAAATCCCAGATCTTTTTGAAGAATTCCATCCCTCTGGAAAGCAATCATAGAAACATTTCCGGCAGAACTCCAGGGAAATTTTACCCGGAAGATTTCCATAAAAATCCAAGAGGAATTTGCGGGATAATTCAAGAGAAAGTCCCAGCAAGATTTTCGGAAGAGCACAGAGCGATTAGAGAGATAACTATAATAATTTCAAAAGGATTTCCGAAAGAAACTAAGAGGACTTTCCGAGAGATTTTTGGAAGAATCCCAGAAGGGTTCTTCTGAAGAATCCCACAGCGATTATTGGAAGTTTCTCTGAAAGTTTTGTTGTTGTATCGTAAAGAAATTGCAAGAGGAATTCCAGAAGGATTTCAAAAATAGTCCAAAAAGGAGTTTTGGATTGAACAGCTCGAGAAAGGTTTATGAATGAGCTACAGAGGAATTTCCTGATAATTTTCTGAAGTGTTTCGTATAAAGGATTCCATGAGGATTACCAGAAGAACTTCAGAGACATTTTTGGGATAATCCCAGAGAAAGTTACGGAAGAATTGATGAGGGATTCCAGGAAGAATCTCAGTGATTTTTTTTTCCGAAAAATCCCATGAGAATTTTTAGAATTTCTTGAAGAATCCTAAAGTGATTCATTTGATAATCTTAGATGACCTTCCGGAAGAATCCGTGAATATATGAAAGATGAATAAAAACAGCCATTAACGCATAAACTGTTTACCTATATTTTTTCTTAGTGTTATTTTTTTCCGTGTACGCGCTCGGGAAATGAATTTGGTGCAACAACTGCGCTACATTCGATGAATCTAATGCAACAAAAAATGTCGGCACTATCCATCAAATTCACTCATCAAAAACCATTTTGGTGAATATAACAACACAGCTTTTGTCTTACTAAATACTGTTCCTAGTCAAGTGTGCAATGATAGCCTCAAAACCAATGCATCTATATAACTCAGGTCTTTATACTCATATTAGCTTTGTTTGTCTGTGATTATAGATCAAAAAGAAAGTTAAACATTTATTCCGCCAAATTGACAAAACCCTAAACCACCCATGCCGTTTACGGGAGAAAAAACGGTTTTATATTTTATGTAGTAAGACACGGAAGGAGACTGCAAATATGCGAATCTGTCAAAAGATAAGCAATTAGGGTGGAATTGTGGAAAAAATCTTCCCCGATGTGCGAAACGGCGTTCGTGTAGTGCGAAATGAACTTCAAAAACACGTTCCATCATTCGTATGGATTCGAGAGTCTTACCGATCGCAAATACCCACAAGCCGGCAAAGAACACACCCCTAAACAATAGTGCTCAGAAGTAGCAGCCAGGCTTGATAATACTCCTCATTATCATCCGAGTTCGGTGACAAATTCAAGAGCGGCGCTTACACTTATGGTGGAATATTTACGTGAAAATATAATAAATTTAGTTTTCGAAACTGAAAAAGTAAAACCATTATTGAAAGCCCATAATCAAATATTATCTAAACAAATTTACATAAAATGGCGAATAATTTCTCTATTTTTCCCACTTACGGAAATAACCTTATCATCAGCAAACTGAATTAAACAACAATTATTAGGTATTATGTCTAATATATCACTTGTGAACAAGTTATATAAAAATGGACTCAAACAAGATCCTTGAGGAAGGTCAAAATAACTATGACGGGACATTTTGGATGAACCTTTATGATAAAAATGCATAATTTAAATGAAAATAAATTGTGAATGAAATTGGATAAAATCGAAGGAACTTTATAATTATTCATTTTTTGAACAAGCAAATCAATAAGTATTGAATCATATGCGCCAGAAACATCTAAAAATGTAGAAATAACATCTTGTTTTCTGTTGAAAGAAAGTTGTATTTGAGAAGCTAAAAGAGCTGTGCAATCTCGAGTACCTCGACCTTTTCTGAAACCAAATTGTGATGAAGAAAAAATATTATTTTTTTCAGCCCACAATTGAAAATCATTCTTTCCATTAATTTACGAAGACAAGATAATAAACTTATTTGTTTACGACTATCAAACAAAGCAGGATCTTTTCCAGGTTTTAGAATACTTACTACTTTAATTGAACGCCATTCCAATGGACACATATTTCGAATAAGGAAAGAATTGTATAAGGATAGCAAATGATTTTTTCCTTCAAAAGGTAAATTTTTAAGAACAATAAATTTAACATTATCAATACCTGGAGCTGTATTATTAGTAACAAATAAAGCCAAATTTAATTCTTCTAATGTAAATGGAGAACTTAACTCTGGAAAATAATTAATATTGTTATTATTTTTGAAAGTAATTGTAAACTGATCATTATCATTATCATTATCGGAATATTCCAATACAACAGGCGAAGAACTGTCTCGATTTCTCAAATTTCTTGCAACAGTCCACAAAGTCGATAAGGAAGTTTCTTTATCTAGATTACTAATAAAATTCTTCCAGTAATTCCTCTTTTTAAATTTAGTAATACGTGTAAATAAAGCTTCTTCCCTACAATATATCAAATAGTTTTCTCTTGTGCAAAATCGACGAAATGTTTTAAAAGCCTTAGATTGATTCTTCAAAGCATTAGAACAATCATTATCCCACCAAAAAGTGGGACGCCTTTCCCGTTGAGTATGTGAAATTATTTTCCTTTTCTGAGACTTGAGTAAACATTCTATTAAAATTTTGATGAATTGATCATAATTTTCAACTACAGAACTATAGTTTTCTAAATTAATTAACGACATTGAAATTAAATCGGGAAATTTTGTCCAGTCCACATATTTTGTATAATCATGTAAATTTTGGTTTTCCAAATTTTCATTATTAGTAGAACTATTAACTTGAATTAAAATAGGAAGATGATCACTTCCATTTGGGTCATTGATTATCTTCCAAGATGATATAAAAGATAAATTACTCGTACATAAAGACAAATCAATACATGAATTTTGCAAGGGTGGAACAGCAATTCTTGTAAAAGAATCATCATTGAGGATATTTAAATTAAATTCATCAATTGAATCCATTAATAAAGAACCCCGACCATCAGTTCTATCACTACCCCAAGAATGATTATGAGCGTTGAAATCGCCTAAAATAAAAAAAGGAGCAGGAACATTATCTAAAACCATTTTAAGTTCAGAAATTGAAAAAGTTGAATTAGGGGGAGCATACAAACAAATAATACAAAATGTACATTCGTTATGTTTCACAGAAATAATAACATATTCAAATTGTACATTAAATGCAAAATCCAAATATTTAAACTCAAAATCATTTTTGATGCCAATCAAAACTCCCCCATATGCAGTATCCCTATCTTTTCTTATGATATTAAATTTGGGAATACGCAAAAATTTGGAACTAGTTAACCATTTCTCATTCAAACAAAAAATGTCTATATTGTTATAACTAATTAAAGCTTTCAATCTATCTATTGTAGGAATAATGCTACGGCAATTCCATTGCAAAATTTTCAAGTTACTCTTCACATTCGAAGCCATTACGACGAAAACAACGAAGTAATGAAGGGACCAAATGAATTCAACTTATCAAGTAAAGAAGCTATAAATGGTAAAATCATTTTGATAATCTTTATCCAAAAATCATTAAATCCCAAAAATTCAACTAATTCTTCCAAAATTCCTAAAATTGAAATTTTATCATTGGCACTGGTATCATCATTTGCTTCTACGTTTGCGTTAAAATTACTGTTTGATGGATCCGAATCAACACGTTGAAATCCAGGTACTGTTTGCGATGTAGATAAATTTAAACATGGAAAATGTTTATCAAATGATTTAGTATCAGGACTGAAATTATTTTGAGCATTTGTGGCAGATTTTTGAATGCGCTTCCTTTTAGAAGGGGGTTTGCAAACAAAATTGACCGAATCAGGAGAATCATCTTGCTCATCATCACGTAAAGATTCATATATATTGGAAGCAGAAATATCTTCGGAATTTTTTAAAATTTAATTGATTTCTACTTTTTAATTTTTGATTAATTTTGAGTTGGTTATTTATATTAACAGAGCAATCTTTCAATGAATTATGTTTTTGATTACAATAAACACAAATGTCTGGTATTTTATTACAAACAGAAGCTAAATGTGATAATCCACATTTAGAACATTTGGGTTTATTAGAGCAAAATTTAATAGTATGTCCAAAAAGAAGGCATCTCTCGCAGTGCATTAATTTTGGGAAATAAAGTCTTACAAGTCTTACATGAAAAATTACTACATCAACCTGAACAAAATCTGGAAGAACTGATCCAGCAAAAGTAATTTTAATACAATTTGAATGAATATATTGCCACCTTTGTCATTCAAGAGAAGCTTGGATAAGCGTTGGCAATCTAAAATGTTTACTGGCGATATAGACTTATTTTTAAAAATACCATTGCCATGGTTTTTAATATCATCACATTCTAAAGATTCATCGTATATTACACCACTGATTTCACAGAAATCACATGGTGCATATACACGATATGACCCAGAAAAAAGCTGAGATTCAAGAAGGGAATTCGCTTCATCACGAGAACCAAAAACAATTCTCAATTTATCAAGAGAAATCTTTTTGATTTCCTTGACTGATGATTTTTTTTCATAAACTTTGGCAGTAATTAGTAAAACGTTAATCGGTTTCTCTTTTTTCTAAAAAAAATACTACATATGGGCCAGAAAAAGAGGCCGGATAAATTTTAATACGAAATGACTTTTCAAATGAGGAAGATGTACCAGGAGGTGGATCACCTTTTAAAATAGAGTAATTTCCTTCAACATCCATAGTCGAGGAGCAACAGAAAAAATACTACAAAAAAACAAGCTACACTAATTAAATAAAACGAAAAAGATACTTAATATTTCAAGCTCGATAAATCCTCTAGCTTCCGATGGATCGAATGTCACCAACGTTTGAAATCTTCTTCCGCGCCACACAGGAACTCCAATCACGCACCACACAGGATTACAATCGGACCACACGATCCAAATTCAACCAGCACACGCACCAAATCTTCTTCTACCGCGCCAAATAACACCTGTTAAAACCTGAGACGAGACTCGCGAAGACGGTCTTCTTTTTCTGTGATTGCTGAGTTTTTTCTTATTCCACTTTGTGTTTATACCAATTCTGCGCATGCTGTTCAAATCCTCACATTAACTTCTCAGCAAAAAATGATTGAGTTTGCATCACATCGAATCATAGATAGCCGTTTGAGTGAAATTTCATACCAGCAAACGTAGCAGACATTAGAAATAATTAACCCGTATAGGCCTGAGTGAAAGCAAAAATACTAAAACCCTCACCACTCAGCGAATACTTAACGGATTCAAATAATTTTTTGTCAGTATACTGGCCCACATATCTAGTTTCTAGAAATGGCCAGAGGAACTCGGGAATATTCCTGTAGCCGGAGTTATTGCGGTGGGTCACTGGGTCAAGTCGGGTACAAAAAGGCGATTTTTTGGGACATGCCAAGTTATCTTTATTTATTTCCAATGCCATTAATTTTATTTTGCATAAATCATTAAGATCTGATATTCAACATTATAATAGAATAGTTTTGCACCATTTAGAGTGTACCAGATGTGGCCATTCGGACTTAATACCCTGAAGAACCGGCTCTAGATTTGTTAGGTACTAAACCGTTTCAAATCTCTAAAAGTATGGATCGAACATAATAGTTCACTAAAATGCGTTCCAATAAGATTGACACAGATGTGAAGATACAAACTGTGCATTTTGAGGCATCCCGGAAACCCGAAAATGGTCATTTGTAGGATCAATCAAATGTAGTTGACATAATTATTCAATTTAATCGACTACCAGAAGGTTTACGCTGATGCGTTTTTCTTAAAACTCCTTGATATTGTGGCCACATTATAGCCGATTCTGGAAATTAATCTGTGACTTGAAATTTGCCTACCTCCAGGGGCACAAAGCACAGAACCTTGTTACCCGACCTGACCCAGTGACCCACCGCAATAAACTCCGGCCACAGGAACATTTCCGAGATTTTTTGACCACTTTTAGAAACAAGATATGTGTACGAGTATAACTGTCAAAAAATAATTGAAATCCGTTAAGTATTCACTGAGCGATGAGAGTTTTAGTAATTTTTCTTTCACTCACTTAATCTTCTGCTTAGATTTATCAGCAACTGTTGGAAAAAAACTGCTCCGCCCACTGAGGTTTTTAATAACAGTTTACTTTGAACACAATACTTTTCACTTTTTCAGCCATAAAACGGTGGGCTGCATTTGACGTTTCGTGAGAGGGGAAACTGGGCTGCATGATGACGTTGATATTTTTCCTCTTCGCGAGTCCTCTCTCAGGTTAAAACTTCTCCAACCGCGCCACACAGGAACTCAAGATCCAAATCGAAATCTTCACCCTTCTTCGTCAAACACGCCGTTCAGGAAATCTTGTTTGTATTTCCGGCACCACACAGGAGGTCGTATTTCCAGAATCTTGAAAAAATCTCCTGAAAAGAGAAAAATGTCAGAATGATGAAAAAAAAAAAACGCCTTACCCGTTCAAGGCCTACTACAAGAATGAAGAAGTTCATTTTAGAAGGTAGGAAGTCTGCTACTCCACTGATTCGGAATCGTTTTCCTCCTAGATATCGAAAGACAAGCACTTGAACTCGGAAAGAACTTGTCTCATGAATGCTCAGAATGCTGATTGAGCCATTTTTCGCACTTCGATCTCCTCATCATTTAGGGCAAATAAGCGGGTTTTAGTGGCTTGTTACTTGTTTATATACTCTTCCGGACCGTAACTTATAAGTATTAACAAGAACAGCTACAACAAGAGCACAATATGGTAGATCTTACCCTGTAACACACCTCGAAAAGGTGATCTACCCGCGTTACGGGAATTCGGTCCTATACTTTCAATCATTTTTTATTGAATTTTACTTACGCTATGAATGTATGATGTATGTGTGGCTGCCAGACCGTGGCTCATAGTCGCCTCTGGTCACTGGAGGAAGCGCTTTCTAGTCTCACACCGGCGGATGACTAACCGGAGAACACGCCGCTCCGTAATTGCTTGGAGGTTAGACCAATGCGTGGTCAACACCTAATGGGTCCTGTTAAGCTGTATAAACTGGGCTTAGAATAGGTCACGTGAATGGCTCCTAGGCAAGGTAACTTACCTGTCTCTTCACTAAATCCCACTAAGAGCTATTCTTATTTTCCACTTGGACTTTTAACATTCTAACTTTTTAATCAAAGGCTTTTGGTGTTCACTTTTCTAGACTTAAGCTGATGTTACTCCCTTCGAGCACTTGAGTTGAGAAGAACGCTGATAGGATTCGTGAAGCCCTGCCTACCGTCCCATTCAGATATATATATATATATATATATATATATATATATATATATATATATATAATATATATATATATATATATATATATATATACAGCCATTCCATGAAAAAACCGATCTAGTGGGTCTCCGATTCTCCCGTGAAAAATTTGCTATTTTGTTCCTTATCCGAAATAAGGATACACGTATTTTTGAATTTTTTGATTAGGGTCACCATTTCCGAAATAGGGTGACCAGAAAAATCGCGATTTCGCAAAATTTTTATTTTTAAAAAAATTATAACTTTTGAAACCGTTCGACCGATTTTCAAATCTTTTTGGACGAAATGAAGGCTAAAGATTTTGACTTTTCAGGAAAAATAAAAAAAAATCACAAAAATTGTGTTTTTTACATGAAAAAACTCAATAGTTTCCGTTTTTTCGTGTTTTGAAGGCCTCGGGACCAAAGGAGCTATCGCTGTTCTCATTTTTTCTTGAAAGTTCAGAAAATTTCACGAATACTGTCAAATTTTCAGCGATGTATGTTTTTTAGTTTTTGAGATATATTTTTTTGAAAATAAAAAATCAATCATTTTTTATCGGCACACACTGTAGGTCTCAGCGCATTAGATTTGTGATGTTTAAAAAAAAAATATAACTTTTGAACAGCTTAACCGATTTCCAATTTTTTGTATGGAATGAAAGCTTAAAATTTCAACTATTCAGATAAAATTGAAAAATCTGATAAAAATATGTTTAAACGTGAAAAGTATAAAAATTTCTAGTTTTTTATTTTCATATATTTTAAAATAATTTTTTTTTTTCAAAGTTTTCTATTTTTTTTCTATTTTTTCTGAAAAGTTCAGACCTTAAGCTTTCATTCCATAAAAAAAAAGATTAGAATCGGTTGAGCTGTTCAAAAGTTATGATATTTTTTTTAAACATTACAAATCTAATGCGCTGAGACCTACAGTGTGTGCCGATAAAAAATGATTGATTTTTCATTTTCAAAAAAATATATCTCAAAAACTAAAAAACATACATCGCTGAAAATTTGACAGTAGACGTATATATATATATATATATATATATATATATATATATATATATATATATATATATATATATATATCATATATAGCCGATTCTGGCCTTTGTTTTTCGATTGTCGAGCAGTGCGCTTCAAGAAAACCAGCAAGTGGATCCGATTTTCGTACCGCCCTATCGCAGGAGTGGAAGTTTGTTTTTTTCCCGAGTTTTGAGTAACTTGCATGAATAATACTCTATAGTTAACGGTGGAATAGTTCGACGACATTGTTTTGACGACCAGCTTAAAAATACTACAAGGATAAAAAAAAACCGGTGAGATCTTTTCATGATGAATTGTATTATTTGATTATATTTCCAATCTTTTATGCATTTTGGGTTGGGTGGGACCATCAGGGCACCCGATTGAAGCGAGATGCATAGGAAGAGTGAAACTGTCAACTTCCTGTTGCCAACATTTCGTGGAAAAAGGGGGGGCTCTTCTTCCCATCTATTGGGTCTTTCTGACAAGCAAGGGCTTGATTGTACGACTGTGAACTTACTTTTGGAAGGAGATTCTTTTCCCTTGCGGTTTCGCGTAC
>NW_018736069.1:0-25271 GCF_002204515.2 Aedes aegypti
GCAAAATTTTTACATTGTAGCCTTCTAGGGAACAACAATTTACAATCTCTGTTTTCACTCACTTGCAGAAGAACTCCATCAGCAATTAATGATCATCCACTACAAACAAACTTGCATGTTATAGGTAGATTGTAAATCATATTTTATTTTTAAACGCCAGTCTCCGTTTAAGCCGTTCCAGCTACACAGATTGCTCAATGACATCGTTTGGGAACTATTCTCACTAAAAGTTTCGAAAGCTGAAGCAGAGATTGAAACCATGCTCCATGACATGATGCGAAATACTTGAAACTCGAAATACTTTTATTTCCTGTTGGAATTTTGTTCTATTCTGGACTTTTTCTTCTATCTCAAAAAGCAAAATTTCTATTTATTGTTTACTCAGAATTAGATTCTGTTTAAGGTGAAGATGAATCGAAGCCAAACCTCAAATTTTCAAAAGCACAGATCTGGAGAACCAAACATCCGTTTAAGCTGAAAACTTAATCGATTGGTCACTCGCTGGTGGTAACCAATCGATTATGTTTTCATCTCAAACGGGTGTTCGGTTCTCCAGATCCGTGCTTTTGAAAATTTGAGGTTTGGCTTCGTTTCATCTTCACCTTAATCAAAGACCAGTTTTATTCTAGATATCTGCCCATTTCCGTCAGAATCTAGCTTTAGGTTCTCTGCCTTTGTCCATCAGAGACCTTTTTCTATGGATTTCTACCTATTTCCATCAGAAATCCATTCATAACTAGTGGTCCCGGCAAATTTCGTCTTGCCATCAAGTAGGCTGTTGTATACGCTATGGGTCGTCCCATACAAAATTACAGTTCCGTCCACTCTCGTTTTTTCGACTTTCCCGTTGAATATCCTGGAATTTTTATACGCACAAACACGTCGGAACCCTTGACGAACTAAACGGAGAAATAATCATTCAAATCCGTTAACCCGTTCGTAAGCCATTTCGTGACATACAAACACCATTCCATTTTTATTTATATAGATAGTCATCTCCGCCCATGTCCGTCGGAGACTACTATATTAAGGCTAAGTAGCCCGTCATTCGTTTTGTTAGTCATGTTTACATTGCAGCTCGCAATTCCAAAGTGATGAAACCCTGTCCTCATTGTTCATGATGATCCGGAAAAGTATCACTATATGCGCTGACATGCTGAAAGTATGCTGATACTTTTTCAGAAGCGTCAGTGCAATACAAACTGATTTTCTTCAAATCAAATTTATGACATGATTCAGCAGCAATCATCAACGATGCGTACTCATTTCAATGACGGCCTACTTCGCCTTAATAATTCCATATGAATTGCTCATCGAAAGCATAATTGATTGCTAGATAACTTAAAATTACTCACCTGTATTCTACCAACTACGCCATTGTAGCAAATTATAAGCGTCTTTTCAAGCCAAGATTAATCCAATAAATGACAGTATGTTACTTGGTTTCTATCTCGTATTTTCCTACGCCTGCTTAGAATACGTAGTTGCTTGAATAGATAACTTGAATACTCTTCATTACTTCCTTACAGGATGTTACCACGATTTATGTTAACCGAAGATGGGCTGACCTCCAGCGTCATGTACCAGTAGTACACACTCATGAAACGAGTTTGAGGATTATGTTCGAGCAGCTTTTCGAAGTTTTCAATAACCAAAGGATTAAGAATCTCACAACGGATAAGGAACCTAAGCTAACACTCCGCGAAACGATCTGTCAGAGGCTGTACTCCTGCAAGTACCTCTAAACTCATTGTATGAGTCGAGTTCATGCAGCCTAACGCGATACGCGGTACTAAATCCGTTGGATCTTCAGCATATGTGTTTTCGCCGCGGATTGAAAACAAAAGCTACCGTATTCTAAAACTGACAAGATGGTGGTTCGGCACAGCTTGATCAGATCTTCCGGATGGGCTCCCCACCATGTTCCGGTTATAGTTCGCATGAAGTTGATTCTTTTTTTGGCATTTCTGTGTCAGATACACAATCTGCTTTCGCAGGTGCAAACCAGACCCCGAGATATTTAGAAGACATGCTATGAGTGATTGTTTTACCCATTAGTGTAAGCGGAAACTTGGCAGGTTTGTGTTTCTTTGAAAAGACAACCATCTCAGTTTTCTCCGAAGAGAATTTGATACCCAGCTTTAAGGCCCAAGTAGACAAATTGTCCAGAGTATCCTGTAAAGGTCCTTGCAATTCGGCTGCGGTTGCTCCTGTGACAGAAACCACACAGTCGTCTTCAAGCTGTCTTAACGAGCAATTTTCCATGAGGCAATCATCGATGTCTCTCACGGAAAAATTAAGAAGAAGGGGACTCAGACATGAGCCCTGGGGGAGACCCATGTAGCTTATTCGTGAAACTGTCAAATCGCCATGAGCAAAACTCATATGCTTCTGTGACAACAAATTGTGCAAAAAATTGTTCAAAATTGACAAAAGGCCACTTGCGTGGAGTTTGTCTGATAGGACATCAACACAAACTGAGTCGAAAGCACCCTTGATATCCATAAACACTGAACCCATCTGATCTTTTTGAGCAAAGGCAAGTTGAATTTCTGAAGTAAGCAGCGCAAGACAATCGTTTGTTCCTTTGCCTCTGCGAAAACCAAACTGTGTATCTGACAGCATGCCATTCGATTCAACCCATTTATCCAGTCGAAAGAGAATCATCTTCTCTAACAACTTGCGAAGACACGACAACATCGCGATTGGACGGTATTAATTATGATCTGACGCGGGTTTCCCGGGTTTTTGGATAGCTATCACCCTCACTTGTCTCCAATCATCCGGAACAATGTTACACTCCAGGAACTGATTGAACAAGTTCAACAGGCGCCTCTTCGCGACATATGGGAGGTTTTTAAGCAAATTGAACTTAATTCGATCCATTCCTGGAGCGGTATTATTACATGAAAGGAGAGCAAGTGAGAATTCAACCATCGAAAACGGTCTATCTATGACGTCCCTAGCAATCGAGGTATCTCGACGCACGCGTTCAACAGGAACGGAATCCGGACAAACTTTTTTAGCAAAATCGATAATCCACCGAGGAGAGCTCTCTCTATCCTCATTAACCGACGACGCGTTGCGCATTCTTCTCCCGACGGTCCAAAGCGTTCTCAACGAGGTTTCACGTGATAGTCCTGCCACGAAATGGCGCCAATAACCGCTTTTCTTCGCCTTGACCAAGCTTTTAAACTTGCGTTCTATGAAAGAATAGCGCTCATAGTTGTGAATTGTACCGTATTTCCGAAAAAAAAAAAATAAACGCGGTGGATTTCTCGCGGTAGAGTACCGTACACTCGTCATCCCACCATGGATTTGGAGGTTTCCTACGCACCGACTGACCTGGCACAGGACGGCTTTGTGCTTGAAGCGCGCTGTTGACGACCAACTCTGACAAAAAACGGTATTCTTTCCAATGGAGGAAGAGCTTCTACCGCTTGCTCTCCATCAAATGATCGTTTCCCGCGTAACTTTCCCGCAAATCAATGTGTTTTGTGAGGTCATATGCGAAATCGATGGATGGAGACTGATTGTGATCCATTGGAAATTGAAGACTACGGATCGGGCAAATGGTCACTACCATGGGGATCCTGGATTACCCTCCAAGAACAATCCAGCAATAGTGAGCATATTGAGAGGTCTAAACGGCTATCCCTAGCTCCATCTTGAAGCTGGAAGTGCCACTCGCGTAACTTCCCCACTGTTGAGAATTGTCATATTGAAGTCGTCACAGAGGCATATATCATCACAGATCGGTGGTCGTCATGCAGTTCCCTCCCAGCCTGTTCTGTGGGGAGTTGAAGTCTCCCATGATCAATACCGTGGCTCAGGTATAACTGAGCTGATGTGAGAAGATCTCTGCGGGAGATCGCAGTTCTCGGCGGAAGATATATGGAAGCGACACTGAGGCTTTTGCCTCGGATAGTCACCTTGACATGCAACGACTTCAATGCCTGACATCGGCGGCAGATCGACTCTTGTAGAACGAGGTGATGCTTTTTGATCCCCAAAAAGCAACCCCTCCATATGAGTCCGATCGATCCAGGTTGAATGAATATCAAATATCATGGAAAAGAAAGGGTTGCATCTGGTGTTAGCCATCGTTTTCGGACAACGCAAAAACATCGCATCGTAATTACTAACTAAAAATTTAAAACTATCTAATTTAGGCTTAATACTACGACAGTTCCAGTGTAGAACAGAAATCATATCTTTGACCTCTTTGGATAAATTATCCATCAAAAGAATATGATCGTTGCAAGGAGGGGAATTTTAGAAGCCAGTTGCTTCAAAATAGGAGTCACACAAGGAAGAGTGCTCTGACAATGTTCTTCACTTGGTCGGAAGCATTTGAGAAGTTGAGGATGATATCCCACGGATGCCAGAAAGCGTGAAGATTGTACAGCCCTGACGTTGATCAAGGGTGCTCCGGGTGTGAGCTTTCGGCTAAGAAATCTGAAAAAGTTGGAGCATCTGTGATTTTAGATGTGCCGGGTAGGCGGCGGAAAGTCTCTTTCCTCTTGGAGTTTGAATCCAGGAGGTGAACGCTTGGAGACTTTCTCGCAGGCTTAGAATGTTGCATGGCTGAAGGGTGGTCTCTGCTAGGCAAATTCCGAGGCTTTTTTGGTGGGTCTCTGGGAGCCTCACACGCTTCCTCGTTGTACCCTTAAAAACGAGGAAACCCCTTCACCAACCTCAGAGTCGGAGCCCTGATCATCAAGAGGCAAAGAAGATTAGATGTTTCGAAGATTCAGGCGGACTGAACAGCCTTTTTCAACATCTCGGCAAAGCTTCGCCGAGAGCGCTGCTCTTAAGACCACCGCTGATGTAGCTGCCGGCGTACGTACGTCGTGCAATTATCGAGAGCATGTGGAGGACCTTTGGTAAGGAGGGCCTTAGTGGGGCCTCCAAAATTCCTAGCTTATGCGCCAGACGATCTATGGTCGTCTGCTAGGAATTACAGATCGGTTTGCCCAGCTAGCCTAGTTATCCAACCCCACTATCAGACCGACCTCCGAGATTCGATCCCAACAACCTGTCAGACCAGCCAACAATATTCCCAAAGATTCAATCGAAGTAAGATAGTTTAATTAAAATTAAGTCCAATAATATTAGTAAGGTAAAATTTGAGTGGTAAAAATTTTATTCAGTGAAATTATTCTAAGTTTGCATGCTAGGCGATCGCGTTTTCAAAACATAATTAATTAAATCTTTCAGGGTCATTTCGTTTCTGTCTTGTTCCCTAATTGATTGCTTTCGATCGATTTTCTACAAAGTGCCTCCTAACAGTGACGTCACGCTTTCTGGGTTTGAATTTCAATTTTGGGTTGTGTGATTTGGAGATTCTTATAGAATTTTCTGCTAGCCTAACAATGCACAGTGGACTTTTCTGCAAAAAAATGTTTTTTAAATTCAATATCTCTGGATGCGCTGGAATAAAATCGATCTTTTTACCGCAAAAAAAAGATTTTTCCATGGGCTAAACGATAGTGAGGTGAGTGTTCACTGCACGTTATTTTTCCGGTACGGTTTTGACCTATTAAAGGTCATTTTTACCCCTATTTTCAATGGAAGCGATACTTTCATAATTCAATATCTCTGGATTCCGCGGGAATAAAATCGATCTTTCTACCCGCAAAAGAAAGATTTTTTTCATGGGTGAAACGATAGTGAGGTAAGAATTCACTGCACGTTATTTTTTCGTACGGTTTTGAACTGCTAAAGGTCATTTTACCCTATTTTCATTGGAAGTGATATATTTATAATTCAATATCTCTGGATTCCGCTGGAATAAAATCGATCTTTTTACCGCAAAAGAAAGATTTTTTCATAGGCTAAACAATAGTGAGGTGAGAATACACTGCACGTTATTTTTTCGTACGGTTTTGGCCTATTAAAGGTCATTTAACTCTACATATTTACAATGGATGTGATACATTTCATAATTCAATATCTCTGAATTCCGTTTAAATTTATAATTCAATATCTCTGGATTCCGTTAGAAAAAAATCGATCTTTTTACGGCAAAATAAGGACTTTTTCATAGGCAAAACTACAGTGAGGTAAGTGATTACTGCACGTTATTTTTTCGTACGAGTTTGACCTATTAAAGATCTTCTTATCCTATTTTCAATTGAAATGATTATATTCATAATTCAATATCTCTGGATTTCGCTGCAATAAAATCAATATTTTTACCGCAAAAGAAAAATTTGTTTATGGGCAAAACGATAATGGGAAAAGCTTTCACAGTACGAATACTGTTTCGTAAGGTTTTGATCTATTAAAAGTTACCCTTTATTAATTGGAATAACATGGAATGGAATAATATATTCGTAAATTAATATCTTTGGTTTGCGCTGGAATAAAATCGAAATTTCACCGCAAAAGAAAGATTTTTTTCATGGGAAAAACGATAGAGACACCTCCCACCAGTGCAAGCCAAAGACGATCGACTAGCTGCTAGCAAGGCTATGTACACGCTAAACTTCATCCGCTCAGAAATGAGTGCCGAGTACACAAAATCGGCCTCTCTTCATGCAGCACAGATTCTGTGCAAAGGGGGGCTGTACACAGTTTTGTGCAAACGGTGGTAAACAAACCGATGAGTGAAATGCGCACAGAGGAGGAACGCTTTTCGCTTCCATGTTTGTTTTGCTTTCTGAAAACATTAAAAAAACATTCGATTTTAAAGTTTTTCAGAGAAAACTCCCTATCTTACCAACGGCCAACTGTTTGCTGCCGCGCGGGAGATGACTGACAGTTCCATTTCCCATCGATCCGCGCACAGCCAATGGCGAACACATCGATTACACATAGCATGAGTGCGACTTACACAGAATTTTCAGCCAGAGAGTCCTGCATTGTTTGCCTCATTCTGTGTAGTTTTAACACATGCGCTGCGTTGAGCAGGCTTAGCGTGTATGTGGTTGGACGCTCGCTGTTCTCTCTCTGCTCTCTCACGGCCAACCACCGATGAACAGGGTCGTAACTCACTGCTGGAACTCATTGCTGGAAGTACGACGCGGGTCGTTACGCCAAGCCGCCCGAATGGGAAAGACCACGCGGTAATGAAAGTATGGGCCACACGGTTGGTTTTGCAAAAACTAAAACTTTCAAACTACGATGGTACTATGGCTTCGCCAAAGGAGTAACGCTTCTAATCCGAGCTTAACACTTTCAACTGGCACTCAGAATACTTTACTTGCACTCGAAAAAACCAAAACTTTTGGAGAAAAACGAGGTAGAAACCCGGACAACGAGAACTGTCGACTGTCTCGCACGGGTAGCTCGACAAAGAATGAATGTTAAACTTTGACGAACAGCTTTCTTATGAGTTTCTGAAAAAAACTATTTAGCTCTTCAACCAGAAGCATTTTCTAAGATCTTATATTTTCATAGCATTGGTAGAATATAGTTGAAACGATGCACAGAAAATCAATAAATAAAAAAAGATATAGCCAAAACAAAGTGTCCACTTTATAAAATGAAACAGTCTTACAAAGGTATCGACCGTGAAAAATTATATTCAATTTTTCTACCGGCATATCGGTCTGTTTTGCTCAAAGAAATAGGGAGCATGGAGAAGAAAGCAATGAAAACTAGATGGATAGGAACCGTACGGAACGGCGAAATAAATTGGATTAGGATGTTGAAGTGGACATACCATATGAAACACAGTATGACTTGAAAACGCTCTTTCTTGTGGCTAAGGTCCCCTGTGGGAACGGCTTGGCGTGTTGTTCGAATTAACACTACAACCAAAAGGAAGGAGGTTTCAAGTGTCCCAATACCTGTTTGGCGATCAAGCAGGTTAAATCGATCGGCGGCTTATATTGTTGTTTGCGTTTGAAAACGCAAATATGAAATACGGGAACAGCCACACTCGGTAAAGATTTTCCTACAAGAAATTGCGGTGTTATTTTTTCTTGCTAGGTCAGCGGTGATTTACATAATCGTTTGCTAAGGTGTCCTTAGATTTTTAGTGTTACCGCATTTGGAGTACGTTAATAAAGATTTGCACCTCAAAAGCAAACAACAATATTTGGGGAATCATTACACAGTTATGAATGAATTGTCCATATCATGCGTATTTTCTCCCCGGTAAAGCCACACACAAGATCATTCTTATATGAGCTGCGTTTTTCTTATTAGCCGTTTTTCTTATTTTCAGCATGAACGGTTAATTTGGTCTCGAAATTTGGCTTTTAAAAATTCCAGCTTTGTCTTAGTTTGCTACACATTTTTAAGTAATTTACAACGAATCTATAACATTTGGGCGAATGACATTTAGTCAAATGACGTTTGGTCGAATAACGTTTAGTCTAATGGACATTTGGTTGAAAAGCATTAGTTGCCTTGAGAAGCATATGAAATTTGGTAGAAAGAGCATTTGAAAAGATTTTGAATATTATTTTTCAAGTGATGTTTTGCCGTTTACCCGTTAACGCCCAAAGTATCTCACAATTGGAATTCAGCTCCGATTTTGTTATTCATTGTCCTATTCCCATAAATTAAACCTTATTTCACCAAAAAATTTCTAGTCTTTTGGTGGGGATCCAAAAATTCTTGAAAGTGTGTCGTCATATCTAGGCTGTTCTATAAGTTTATTTTCGAGATTAATCAAATATATTTTCATGCAGTTCGACCCATTACAATGTAAACAAGTTGGAAAAAACTGCTGGTGAGGGGTAATTCATAAACTACGTCACGTACAGAAAGGAAGGAGGGGGTTACAATGAAACGTGACTACCCATATAAACATTGGAATCCATACAAAAAGTTTGATACAGAGGAAAATTGAGGAGGATAAATATGGCAATATTTGCGTGACGTAATTTATGGACGTACCTTGATAAAGAAATTGCAACATAAAGAATAAAACTTTCAGAGGCGAAAGGTGCATGCCAAAACTAAATCATTTAGTGACTTTAATTCAATTTTCTGGCTCTACCACTTAAGTAAGATACAGGACATACATACATTTCCATACATGTACATGTACAATTATGCACACTTAAACCATTTATTCCAAAACCTAAATAAAATCTCACATCAAATATTTTGATTTTAAAAAAAAACCTACAGATGTTTCAGAATAGTCTTCAAAAAGATTATATAAAACTTGCCAAGCTGATAATGGAAACATAACTATCAAAATATTTTTTTCTGGGTCAAGTTATTAGTATACCAATGTGACTCGGATCTGACAGTGATCGAAATACATATTGGCAATATCAAAATTTCGTTAGTGCTGCTCAAAAAGTTAGTCCTTCAGTCCAATGACAGTCAAATATTGGACTCCAACTATTACATGCTTTACAGATGTGAATATTTCAAGCCACTATAACGTTTTGAAGTTACTGCATCACTGATGCATATAGCCTTATTCACCGATAGAACCGAATTCACACGGTCCAAGATTTTTGACACTAGAGCTGGCCAGAATATCTGAGGAGCATACTTAAGTGTGCCCGCTCAAATGTCACAAATCTTGGACCGAGAGAGTACAGCAAGGAAGACTATTTACTGCTACCCATCAACGCGTCACTGGTTCTAAAAAGTAAACAGTAATCAACTTTCTCGAAAACATTCATTTTGGGAATTAAGTAGAATTTTCTGATTACATTGGCAACAACGCACTGCAGTAGTGCGTGGTAAATAACTGCTTGCAAACAATATCTTTCAAGCGCATTTATTACCTGTAGTTTTGCGAATAATAATTTTTACTTTTCCACGTTAAGTCATAAAACTGGTTCTGGACTTAGGTTGGCGGCTATTCAATTTACTCTCATTTGACAGCCGCCCTTCACCCTTGGAGTTCAGTTCATGGATGGATAAGTCAATTTGTCGGTTTTTCGTTCTTCACTCCCTTCAAAAGATCAAAAGATCTAAATGGTGTCAAGGTTCATCTAAAAATGTAAGGAACATTGCATCCGAAATAAGCGATTGTTGCTCGAATCGATAGTAAGTATCCATTGTTTTGATCTAGGCAGACCAATTTCTTATTGGTTGTTTCCTTGATGCTTCGCACATAAAAGCAATTCCAAGCTAAAATGTTTTTTTTTGCGGCAAATATCTCCTTTAGTTGATCATGGGTTTTCGAAGATACCAAATTTTTCATCACTGGACTTCAATATAGGCGAATAACATATTTGCCGACTAGCGCCATCATGAGAATGTCTTCCGAACAAAGAAAGTTTTAGGCGAATAACTTCTTTGGATTTAATCAGTGGATTGATATATAAGCGAATAAAATGCGTGCCCAGTAGTGCCATTTAGGTTTGATTTCCGAAGTAATAAGTTCCAGGCGAATAGGTCTCATTCAGTTCTCCAACTTTGTCAAAAACAATAACTTTGTATCCCAATCTCTAGATTGAGATAAAAGCAAATAATATATTGTCTACTAGCGCCATCTTGGGAAAATTTTCCAAACTACTTTGTTTCTGGGCGAATAGATCCCATTTAGTTGAACACTTTTGTCGAAGATACCAATTTCGAGAGTTCGATTTTTTCAGTCTCATCGATGGACTGATATAAAAAAATAAAATATTTGACCACTAGCGCCACCTTGTGAGTGGTTTTTCCGAACTAGTATGGTTTTAGGCGAATAGGATTCATTTAGTTGTTCATTCATTGTCCATGACACAAACTTTGCATCTAATCACTTGACTGAGATATTAGCAAATAAAATCTTTGGCCCACTAGCGCCATCTTGTGAGTGTTATAAGGTTTTATGTGACTAAGTATCATTTAGTTGTTCAACATTGTCGAAGACAACAATTTTGTATCTCAGAACAGAACTGAGATGCAAGCACATACAATATTTGCCCACTAGCGGCAATCTAGTGAATGTTTTCCGAACTAATAAGTTTTCGGACGAATAGATTTCATTCAGTTGAGCACATTTGTCGAAGACACCAATGTTGTATCTCATAACTGGACTAAGATATAAGCAAATAAAGTTTTGACTCACTAGCGCCATCTTGGGAGTGTTTTCCGAATTTATGAGGTTCTAATGCGAATAGGTATTATTTAGTTGTACAACTTTGTCGAAGACACCATTTTTGTATCTCATAACTGGACTAAGATATAAGCAAATAACGTTTTGGCTCACTAGCACCATCTTAGGAGTATTTTCCGAATTTGTTAGGTTCTATGCGAATAGGTATTATTTAGTTATTCAACTTTGTCCAAGACACCAATTTTTGTATCTCATAACTGGGCTAAGATATAAGCAAATAAAGTTTGGGCTCACTAGCGCCATATTGGGAGTGTTTTCCGAATTTGTAAGGTTCTATGCGAATAGGTATTATTTAGTTGTTCAACTTTGTCGAAGACACCATTTTGTATCTCATAAACTGGACTAAGATATAAGCAAATAAAGTTTTGGGCTCACTAGGCGCCATCTTGGGAGTGTTTTCCGAATTTGTAAGGTTCTATGCGAATAGGTATTATTTAGTTGTTCAACTTTGTCCAAGACAAGCGTTTTTGTATCTCATAACTGGGCTAAGATATAAGCAAATAAAGTTTTTGGCTCACTAGCGGCATCTTGGGAGTGTTTTCCGAATTTGTAAGGTTTTATGCGAATAGGTATTATTTAGTTGTTCAACTTTGTCGAAGACACCAAATTTGTATCTCATCGCTGGACTGAGATATAAACGAAGCCAAATATTTGTACGCTGGGAAAGTTGTTCCATATGTTGTTTATATATGCGACATTTGTTGGCGTCTGTGGCGCCACCTGATGAGTTAATTCTGAATTAAATTAGCTACCAAGTGAAGTTCCAGCAGTCCTGTGATCAACTTTGCAGAAGACAGTTTTCTCCTAAACCTCTTTATTTTCCAAGATATTTGCAATACAAGTACTGGTCCTATTTATAGGACGCTGGGCGTTCGGGGCTTCTGTCCTATTTTTAGGACGCTGGGCGGATATGGGTTAATACACAGTGATTGCTTTTTTACGTTTCTTACTATCATTTCTCTCATTCATGCTGATGTCTCTAAGTCGGATAAATCGTGACAAGCTGATCTCAAAATGGAAACAACTCAACTTTAATCACCTCAGTTTGATTCTGTTCACCTCAACCGGTTTCCTAGATTGATTTTTTTGTTTGAAATTATTTTATTCAAAGTCCATCGACACCGTCATCATATTTGCTATAAGAATATATTTTAGCTGGAAGTCAGAATAACCCGAGCACTCGTACTGAGTATCATTGGATAAGATCAGCAGTTAAGGAAATTTCAAAAGAATAATAAATTGAACAAAGCTTGATATTCTAATAACAGAATAAATAACGAACAATGACGAAAAATAATTAGAAGGCATTTTTCCAAAGAATTATGGTATTGGCTGTGTGCGTTTGAAAATGCAAATGTCAAAATGCGGAAACACCAAACGCGGTAAGATTTTTCACAAGAAATGCGATGTCAAAGATAGATTTTTCTTGCTAGGGCGGCGGTGATTTATATAATCGTTGGCTAGGAAGCAGTGGCTAGGAATGGTAATACAGTGATATCGACTCATGGAACCATACTAGAAACAAAATTTCATGGTTGCTATGATGGTCCCTTCAAACAGCTTTCCAAGTAATTTACGTTCCATTACTCGATCATTTCCATAAGTCGATGGTCCAAAAAAAAAAAACAAAAAAAATGAACACCGGAGAATTTGAAAAAAACTATTTTTTTATTATTTATCAGTTGAAATAAAACGGGACGTCTTTCTATCCATCAACGACTGAAGAATAATGTAATTGACAAGACAAGAATAATCTACCCCTACATAGACAATAGTGCTTATACTAACCTAGTTTATTAACTACAAATAATTATCATCACCATTAATCGTTATTGACTTATTGATTAAAAGGTATGCTTCAAAAAGATTCGATGTTCTTCAAATGTGCAAAAATTTCGTTCGGTTCACGTTTTTCCGTTTTGGACCAAACGATTCTTCAACCAACCAACACCAAAATCTTCCATTACAAATTACAACCATTACAAAATCTTTCAACAAAATATCAGTTCGACCAAACGTTATTGGAACAAATATCATTTGACGAAATGTTCTAAAAACTTTTCGACCAAAATGCACTTTCGACCAAAACTCATTCGACTAAACGTCATTCGACCCAAATGTCTTTTTGACGAAATATTCTAAATCTAAAAGCCTTTACAACGTATTTCCAAGCAAAAGGTTCAGATATTCAAGAGCACTGTTCAAACATTTGAAAAGAGTAGCAGAGCACTTGGCCAAGGCTTCGCAAGAGCGCTCAAGTGCTCCCGGAGAGAACGATCTGAAAAACCCGCTGCACTACATTATAGGTACTCCATTGGGAATACTAGATGATAATAAGTTACTGCATTCACAACATTCATCCAACTAATATCAGCAAAATCAAACTTCATTGAAGAATTGGCGGATTTTGAAGCCGAATAAAAAAAACTCATTGTAAGGCCAAATAACGTGAATTGTCTGACCATTAACGTTTGGTCCAGTCATGTGTACCACTTCAAATTGACCACATGTGTTCGGTTGATACATGGTGATAGCTTGAGTCTCACTCTATTCACTCACCTTCCACAACTCTGGCCGGCCACTTGCCATACGTTTCGCTCACTTATAAAACTTAATTTAAATTAATTGAACGTGTTTATGGTTGTTATTAATTATCTTGTTTATTTCTTTCTTTATTTGTGCCGTACGATCACTGATTTGCCCTAAAACCTCCGCTGCTGCGAGCAGTGGAACCATATTATGTCTCTCTTTCTATCGTTCATTTCCCAAGTCGTTTATTTCTTTCTGTTTTGTTTTTGGTTCGATCTATTCGGATCTTCTTTCTATACGCTGCTCATGATAACCAGCTTTGATTCAGTTTGGCCAAACCCCTCTCTCGCATAGCGCCTGGGAGCGTTGCTTTTGCTGGCTCCGCTTTTTTTATTTAGTTTTGCGTAGCGTTTTATGTCATTATTATTAAATTAAATATGATTTTTGTTTCCAGTGGAAACACATTCAAATTAAACGCAAATTACAGAATAATTACCGGCAATTTTGACGTGCTGAAAATAATTGCTCATATAAGGGTATTGTTCTTGCAGACTGTAAGGTAAATAGTGGCTACATTGTAGATGCCTCGCCAACCACTTTGTCAAGCCATGAATTAAGAGGTGTTGATGCGATTGTTGGCACCGCTGTATTTTTATTGGGGGAAAGTAAAAAACAGGAAAAATTGGAATAAATATACACTGCGAAACACGTTTTTGGTCTTAAGCACCAATATACCCGCTATTTATTAAAATTAAGGGCTGCTGAATCTATTATTGTTTTCCAAAATATCATAGCACGTCTAGTTTTTGAGATATTGACTGTTGAAAATGTGAAATTTGGCTATTTCAACCAACTTGCATGCAAGTTTGCCAGCTTGTACGGGCAATTTATTTGCTTGATTTGCCACATCATGCAAACTTCATGTGTATAACAATACTTATCAAATAAAGTTGATAATATTTTCGATGGTAGAAAGTTATTTATTTTGGGGATTCAGAAAGCATTGGTATTTTGCCACATAAGTGAAACGAAGAATTTTGTATGGAGACATCCTATTTTGTTGAAAAAAAAAAACAATTTAATCTAAATTTTTTCGTGCAATTTCACAATTTCAACTAAGTTATGTCTAAATTGAAAGTTTAAGTCCTATTTCGCATGCTTGTTGGATTAGATCACAAAAAAATTTGATAAATCATACTTTAAATCTCATGTAAACTCAATGAAATCAGCGTTTTACACAACTTTGGCGACATGTAGCTAAAAAATTGTGACGTGCTGGAACTTTTCTGAGAACGGCATCAGATTCAGCGACCCCAAAATCTACTAGAGACACTTAATTTGATTCTTGAGACACGCAAAAATGTCATTTTGTTACGCTGTGTAACCTATAAAGAAAACTGAACTGCTTCGGAGTTTTCTGATTCAATCTTTAATTGTGCTTTAAATAATAACATATTTTTCCTGGATAACAAAAACATTTGAGTAACGAGAATGATGTGTACGGTTTTGTCTCAAATTTCGAACAGACTCATATTTCAGAACACTTGGTTTTTGTATGGCTACTCGTACATAATGGACAGAATGAGCCACAGTGTTTGGCATTTGAATCAAAATGTTGTTCCATACTATTACGTAAAAAAAATACTAAAACAGTTTTGAGTGAACATTTTTATCGGGCACTACCCAACAGTAAACAGGCTCGACTTTAAGTAGATTAAAAAACCGAATTTAATACTGTACCATTTAATTCCACTAGAGTTGTTATACTTGGGACAGATACACGTATCTCGACCTCAACTGTAAGGTCGTCTTCAGTGTCGTGTACTAGACTCGACTTTTTCAAGCTCGACTTTGCCAGAAAATTAAATTTTTTACAAGCATCAGCAAATTTAAGCCAACCAATTGCATTTGAAAGTCACTGTTGGCCTTAAGTGTTCGGAATATGAGTCAAAACGGTACCGTAATTCGGGGGAAAATTGATTACTGGGGCGAATACCAAAAAACATTTCCTCTCAAGGATGCTGAAGGCTTCGTTGGCACCACAAATATTCCATATTTTCTAGTTTATAGATGTCATATGATGATTTTAAAACTATTTCATTTTTATAACGGTTTAGTTTTGCATAAAAAATATTCACACTTGTATTGCTTAGGGTCGATGTACCTATAGTAGCATAGCTAAGAACAATTATTCATATAAAATCGAAAAATAACGCTAGCGTCATTATTTTTACATTCATCCGAATTTTTTTATCTTTGTTTTATTGGGAAAAATGTGAAAACTACGAAAACTTATATGTTTGTAATTTATTATCGCTTGTGCCACTAAAGGAACAAATGTGCCTATAATAGCACTATTTCTAAATTTTTGTTCCTATAGTAGCACTAGCACCACGGCGTTGGCAAAAATTAACAAATCAAAAACCGTTATTTTTACAAAACTTTTATATTTTTCCTTTAAGGTGAAGATGAATCGAAGCCAAAGTTTCAAATTTTCAAGAGCACGGATCTGGAGAACCAAATATCCGTTTAAGCTGAAAACTTAATCGATTGGTCACTAGCTGGTGGTGACCAATCGATTAGATTTTCCAGATCAATCGGGTGTTTGGTTCTCCAGATCCGTGCTCTTGAAAAATCTGATTTTGGCTTCGATTCACCTTCACCTTAAAGTGTAGATCAAAAGCTTTCGTTTGATTATAAAAGTTCTAAATTTATCAATTATTTCGTATAATAAAAAATAAGTTTCTCTCAGTAGTGGCTACTATAGGAACAATAGGTTTATTATAGGCTCAAGGGAGCTCAAATTTTAAGCAAAACTAATTATTTCGATCATTTTTTGAACAAAATCAAGCTGTGTATCAATGGTACTTAGATAAACAGCTCCTGACCTCCATGTCAAAAAAATATTTTGAAACGTTTAATAGCGAAACGGCCGTCAAAAAGCCACTAGTGCGACTATAGGGGACTGTCTACTAAGGGAACACTGACCCTTACATACAGTTGGGAAAAGTCGATGCTAAAATACACTGGCGTCTATGGCCTACATGTAACTTTAAGTGTTAAAATGTTGTGTAAGCTTAAGTATGAACTACTGAACTAATTGTTGATACCAAATAGTAGAGGCAAGTATAGTTTTTTGCTTATTTAAAAGGAAATTGCCTACATTTACGCGTACCATGGCATAACCACACAGTTACGGATCACCCCACAGTTACGGATCACTTTGACGTTCAACACCGGATAACTCGCTCAAAACATAAACGTTGACGTTAAAACATATTTTTCCTATGTCATAACATTTTGTCTTCTACCATTTGTAATGTTAAGCACAACATTTGACAAATGTTTAATTGGTACCCACACTAAGGGCAGTTCAAAATTTAAAAATGTTTGAAATTCCAATCTCTCATATCTTTTTTTACCATCTTTATCATAATATTAGTGTTCTGTGAAATTTTCAGCGTTCTAGGTGGTGATTTAAAGGTGGCCCAAAGACGATGTTTTTTTATATGGAAATTACTTATGAGAGAAATTTTGAGAAATGTTCCAAGCCCGTTAGTACTGGGATGTAAGAACAAACTTAACATCCCAAAGTGAAATCTTATTCTTCAAATCATAATGAAGGAAAGTTTGCTCAAGAGCGCAATTCAATCCGATGGATAAGAGAAGAGATATTAATGAATTTGTTTGCTATTGTTTAGCTTCGTATGGATTTATAGCCCTGCAAACATCTTCAAAATCCCAAACAAAATAACTCAAAGTGGATTTGTTCCTTCAGCACACATCCTTCATTAAGGTTTGAAGAATGAGTTTTCGCTATGGGATGATAAGTTTGGTACTTACATTATATTCCTAACGTGTTTGGAACATTTTTCAACATTTCTCCATAGTAATTTCCATATAAACCTATATCGTCTTTGGACCACCTTTAAATCACTACCTAGAAAGCTGAAAATATCACAGAACACTATTTTTATGGAAATGATGGGGATATCGGATTTTGAAACTTTTTTAAATTTTGAACTTCCCTAGTATCACACAGCTGTACTAGAAGGATATGGTCGTTTTCTGTAAGAAGTACCGTCAGCATTCTTAGCTCCCACAGGTGGTAAAATTCAAATGTTATAGCATATAATATAAATATTTTCTTGTATGTTGATTCTAAATACCGAATATTAGCACTTCTAACTAGTGGTCCATAATATGGGCCAGGAAATTATTGTTCATAAACGGTTATGGATCACCTCCAAAGAATGTAGATTTCTGCCATTTTACGCATTGGATTTGGACATTTTCAAACAAAAGCTCTAAAGGATAAAACCAAACAAATATCAAGGTTTGTAAGTTTAATTTTTAGCAGACGAAAATGGGGTGAAAACTTGGTGTGGAGCAAAAACAGTTCATGTCTCAGTTATTACAATGCAGTATCACAAAAAGGTGCATTTTATCTTTGTTTACAGCTCTAACACTGTTATTTTGCTGTAATACGCATTTGTTAACTTTCGCGAAATCATTCAATACAGGTGCATTGAGTTGAAAATCTCTCGATTTTGCGCACTGATCCGTAATATGTCACAATTTGATCCATAATATGAAAATTCATTCATATTATGGTTTTCAGAAACCGATACAATTTTTAATTTTAAGGCAATCCTTTAGTTAATATTACACTCAAAATAGTTAACTAACTGAAGTTTCAAATTGAAAACGAATCAATTCGTGCTTTTCAAATTACAATTTTACGTTTTTCCATATTGTTTTATTGAATTTTATAGGTTGGGACTCCACACTATTTAAAAAAAAAGACACTACAACGTTAATGCTTCCAGTGACTATTTGCCCTTTGAAGGAAGCACCACACTAGACAACGGACTAGCATGCAACGCCCAGTTAGGCACAGTCGGAAAACATTCCTGTCGAAAAGTTTTTCAGCCTGAGTCGGGAATCGAACCCACACTCCTTAGCACGATGCAGCTAAATGCCTTGGTGACACTAACCGCATGGCTACGAAGCCCACGAACATGAATAATCTCCCCGGATTACGGTATCTATGTAATCTTTGAGTTTTAATCGAAGCTGCATCAACGGGGATAATCACGTCGTGCCAGCTAATATAATTTCGATCTAGCTAGATAACTTCGAAAATAATACTCACAGCCAGGATCCAATCGCGAACCAAAGTCAGCATGAGTTACCAGATTGCTACAAAGCTGACTTATAGTCCGTGGCACTGAAAAGTATTGTTTTTGCAGTCTCAGTATTGTACAATGGCGTAGCTAGAAACTTTTGTAACCCTGTTCGGAAGCAAATTTAGGCCCCCTAAAAACAGAGTTAATGTTACCGTAAAACCATCGTTGAAAATTAGATAAAGAATCAGATCAATTATATTTTTGTCTAGCTACTGCAGTGGCCCTGCGCTGAATTATAATATATGGTTATAATCATTCGGAGTTGAAAAAATAAAAGTTTTTGGCGGGAAACTGTTTTTGTTTTTCGATATTTGGAACCAAATTTAGACACAAGAATCGGATATCCTTCAAGTTTGAGGGATTATCCAGAATTTTATTTAGGATTGGTCACCTGGGGTCCGTAGATATTCCGGAATCAAAATGGAATTTACAATGCGAAATCAGCCTAAATTTTTACAATTATTAACTTTATGGATGTCTAGAAGTTCACCATGGTCACTACATGGCGAGGAATCAAAATTTTCGGATGTTCCGAGGAACCGGATCCAGAACCATTTTTTGGAAGCTGGGTAATACTATCATGCGACACATCAAACATCATGTTTGATTTCTGTGGACTGAGCTGGAAAATACAGAACCCAAAACTAGTAAACATTGTCATGCAACACATCATACTTCGTGGTTTTTGAAAAGTTTTCACTAATTATGAGTGAGCCTGCAACCTATTTGGTCGCTTCGGAACCGATATCAGGGTTCTCCTAGGAACCTGGTCCGAGGTCAATCTTCGAAGATGACTTAATACTATCATGTGACAAATCTAAACTTCATGATTTTTCAAATTATTGCATTCTATGGCTGAGCAGCACAGTACAGAGCCCATTTGGCCTTTTTGGAACCGGATTTTCTGATTTCCGAGGAACCGGTTCCGGGTCAATTATTGAAGTTCAATAAACATTGTCATGCGATACATCAAACTCCGTGATTTTCAAAAATACTACCTATATATGGATGAGCCTGGGGACCTATTTGGCCACTCTGGAAACCGGTATCCGAGCATCCAGAGTACCGTTCCGGGAGTCAATCTTCGAAGGTGAGTTAATACTTAATCAAGACTTCATGTTTTTGCAAATGATTGCATTCTATGACTGAGATGCCACAGTACAGAGCCCATTTGAACCACTTTGGAACCGGTATCCAGGTTTCCGAGGAACTGGTTCTGAGGTCAACTATTGAAAACAAGTAAACATTTTCATGTGACCCATCAAAACTTCATGATTTTGAAATTATTTACGTTCTATGAGTGAGCTGCACCCTCATGTTACGGTTCAACAACTCTTGGAATACTCGTTGAACAGATTTAGGAAAAAATTCTAAAAAAATATCTGATGAGATAAATTTCTAAAATTCTCGCAAACAAATGAAAAAAAAAAAAAATTAGGAGTTTTTGGTCAAATTCTCCTTGTACTTTCCAAATTATTTTCCGGAAAATTCCTTGGGAAGAAGTACTGTGATTCAGAAATATAGTTTTGGAACATTATCGGAGTTCTTTAAATTCTTGGAAGATTTTCTTGAGAAACTCCTGGAAACTCTTAGAAGACATTTCTGGATAAATTACTGAATTGAAGAATTCATGTAATGAGTAAGTCTTGGATGAAGAATTTTAGGACGACTCCAGAAGGATTGACAATTATTTGAGGAATTCACGTAAACTAAGATTAATATCAGAAATAAATCCTCAGAGAAAGTCTATCTTAGCGTACCCTTGGGTCAAATTGCTTTGAGGTTTCCTCAGTAAAATTCTTGTTTGAATCCTTGGAATTTTTCTAGGATGATTCTGGATTCATGGAAAAAGTAGAGTTCTAATGAGATTTATTCAATTACTGCTTGTTTGTTGTTGTTTTTGAATATGTTTTTCCAGTGAATTGAAAATAAATACTTTTACAAAATTTATAAGAGTGTCTTTCGCCCAAAGCAATTCTTTCAGGAATAACTAGAAATATTGAAGCTCTTGAAAACTGAACTGAACTATGTTTTTGCATTACACTCTTTTGAACTGCATCGATTTTGTTTGCAATTATATGTTTTTGGAACGTCTCGTCCTTCAACTACGTCACAAGTTGGTGCATATGCCTGAAAGATTTCCAAAACTAATGCTTGGAAGTCTTTTCGCAATATTTCCACGATGTTTTGGAGATTGTTAATCAAAAATTGTTGGAATAATCTGCAATAAATTACCAGTAAGAATTTCCAAAGAAAAAATCTTGATGAAATACTTAAAGACACCCGAAGATGAATTTGAAAGAATACTGGTAGGAATTTTTAGATGACTAAAAAGAAATGCCTGAAAGAATTTCAATTTATGAATTTTTTTAGGACGAAATCAATGGAGATTTTTTAGTAAAAATTTGTCGAGAAATCATCGAAATATATCCTCATACAATTTATCAAGAAAAGTGTCATAAGGAATTATTGGTAAAATGCATAGCAAAAACGCAGAAGTTATTTCTAAAGGATCAATTTTAGTAAATAAAAAAATCAACATGAGTATTGCTTGGTTCAAAGCTCACCAAGGCTCCAGATGTTTAAGGCATCCAAAGCAGGATGTATGAATTCAAAGCCGTAATTCTTATTCTGTAATCTATAAAATATAAAACTGTGCCTTTCTAGGCGTAGAGCCATATCATACGTGAGTTTGATTAAACAACACCTGTTAAATTGAAAATCATTTATAAAACTATTGTTTGTGTGCATTCTCCCGGTCCCCTCGGCCCACTTTGAATGTGGCCATGAATGATCAAAGATTAGGAATAATCAAAGGGCCATTGTACATCTTCGATCTATGTCTACTCCAGAAACATATTCTTGCCGTGTTCATTTTCATTTTGGGACCTCACAAAATGTTAGTTTCTTACAAGTTATGTCGAACTTTTGTTATTATGGGAAATTCTTACCGCCATTTTGAGGCCCCTATGAGATCGGGCCTGGTGCGGACCGCAAACCAACGCACCTCCCTAGCTACGCTACAGATACTGTATTATTTCTTCCAGTAGTCTCAGAACTACCGTCAGCAGCAAGTATTTGTGTACGCATAGCTCGAGAGTAGGAAGCACACCGTTTGTTGAATACATGCAAAAACAAGGTATAATCCATCCTGTCACAATAAAAATGTATGTTATAGAGTAAAGAACTACTTAGCACTTCCATAATTCACTTTGACAGGGTTTTTTTTTTCGACCGAATTGTCCGAAACTTTGGCCGCTCCAATGCAACGCATTATTTGTCTAAATATGAGACCTGTAGCTTTAAAAAAACCCTGCCCGAGCGAATGAAAAGTGTCAAGATTAGGTTAAGAGTAGGATCCCGGCTCCCTAGTAGACTCATTTGAAATGAAACCATGAAACGAGCTCATTAACTTGAAAACCCATCGTCGACCGAGCAGCCAGAACCAGTTGCAGGTACAACTGGCCTGCTTGGATCATGACGACAAACTCGCAGTGTCACAACTAACCTTTCCTAGCAAAAACCAACGGGGTTAACTGAACAAATAATATTATTCAATATTATTCCGGGAGAAGCCATACTTCATTACTTGACTACAACGAAGCACCTTTATGAACACTAGATAATTTGAATCGATTAACATGAAGTTGAAAATACTTCTCCTCGTAAGTGAAAACTCTAAACATTCTTAAAATTGGTTAACATAATTCCATTGAATGACGAACTAAACCTTCTAGGTCGGATCATGCGATGATGCATGTGAGTTAGTAATGCATGGAGAAATTCCCACAGAAAAAAAAAACGGATCGCAATTTCGTACTTTCGCACGTTTTTATGACCACCTACTAATTTTAATGGCAAATCGGTTTGATTCATACAAAACTTACCTAATCGTAGCCGCTGAACAGTAAGGTTGGCATACAGGTTTCAAGTGATGGCAACGATGATGGCTCGCTTCGCCAAATTAACCATTGTGTCTAACGGCCGCGCGGTTTTCTATAATTGCCATGGCTGGAATATTAATGAATATCACGTCAATGAAGCGTTCATTGGTACACTAGTTTTGCTGTAGTTGTTGTTGTCATCAGGCCGGTCCGGTCAGTCAGTGGTCTCCGTCGTCACTTTATTTCTCTCTGATTTGCCCTGCCCCAACTCAGCCCAACCCAACCAGCGAATCTGTGACAATCAAACGAGCTGGTCATAGAACTTAAGCAGATGACATAGGGGAGGCTTCCCTGTTTAGGACACTTAAGTTGCAAAATTAACAACTCCGAAATTATTTAGTTGACATTTTTGTATAAAAAATGAATTTGAAAATATAAACACACACTTTTGATTTTTTTGGTTCTTTTTTAGTAAATACAGTTAACTCTCCCTTACTCGATATTCCGTATCTCGATATCGAGTTAGAGAACCATAGTAAAATTTGGTTTTCATGGCTAACTCGATGGTCCCTTGGATCGCAGTTGCACTGGTTTCGTGTTCTGTAACTCGATGGTCCCTTCAATATACAGTCAACTCTCTCTGACTGTATTAGTATTTATTTGGTACTAGTGGTCCCGGCAAAGTTCGTCTTGCAATCAAGTAGGCTATTGAAAAACGCTATGGATCGTCCCATACAAAATGACAGTTCCGTGCACTCTCATTTTTCCAACTTTCCCGGTGAATATCTTGGGATTTTTATAGACACAAACACCCTTGACGAACAAAACGCAGAAAAAATTGTTCAAATCAGTTGACCTGTTCTTAAGCCATTTCGTGACATACAAACACCATTGCATTTTTATTTATATAGATAGATAAATAGATTTAGCTTTAATATTATATAGATCGCTTTTGTTAAAGTAAACTAAATAATGTTCTTGAGAAAGCCCTTTCCAACGAACGCCAGATTGGGTTCTCCTTTTCATACTGATTACTTGGACTGGGAGAATCCAAGTAAATCATTTAGTAGATTGAGGAATTTTTCAAGACGAACTTGCACAAACGTTCAGTTTTGTCGTCATAAGCAAAACAATGTTCCTTTTCTCTTCAAGATGTTTGAGAAGAAGTTCTAGATCTTTGAGACTTTCCGGCAAAACACAACAGTCTCTATTCCTTGCGATCTGGAAGGAAATCTTGATACCACTAATGGAGAATAAGATCCTGCTTAAATCCTCCAAATTCAGAACAACTGATCACGATTTGTGACACTCTTCGTTTCGTCACCTTAATCAATGTGCCTGAGATTGCTTCGATTTGGTGTTCGGAAAGTTTGTCGGGCATCAAACAGCTTGCTCAGTCCGATGAAATTAATAACATTAACCATTTCACCTCTACAAGAAAGTACGCATTCCTATCTTTCACAGTTTTGAAACCATCTCTTTTTAAAAGAAGTTGTGGATTAAGAGATTCACTTTTCTTTTAGTTCATGGTAGCAACCATTTTCAGTAAATATATTAGAGTGACCTTCTAAGAGTTTGTTTTTCCACGACGGTGTCCAAGAAGGATTACTACCGTTAGCTTTAGTTACCGGGTCTAATGAAAAATCGAAGGCATGGGGCCAAACAAGGACCGAAAAGGGGCCAATAGGTATAAAAATAGCACTAAAAAGTACTGTTTTATTGCTTTAGGCAGTTTAAAAAAACTTTCGAGAGCAGAAAGAATGTATGTCCGCACAGCACGAGAGTTCGATGCGCACTGATCGATCAAGATTCGATGTCCGGTATTTGGTGCTGTCCGCTACTGGGCAATCGCCACCTATTTGGAGCGCTTGAACTGCTTTGACCAAGCAACGAACGGCCCAGTTTGAGCTCGGTCGAATGAACAATTATATTAATGGTCATTTTAATTAAATTCGTTTTGAATGACAGAGTCCAGAAAGAGAGACAGTAGCAGGGGAAAAATCTCAGACCGTTTGGAGAATAGCAATTATTTTCATTTGCATTTTATACTACGCCGGGCACATCGAACGACGAAAAGCTCGTCGCTCTACATTTTGAACACATTGTTATTTGCATGTGTGTTCTGTTTTTTTTTTGCTTCGCCGCATTTTGTCTCCTTGGTCTCGGTGGTAGTCCACTGAGTAAACCCGGGGTCTTCTCTTCGGTATGATGGCAGCACTGTGGGTAGAATTTTTGTATTGAATGTATAAAAAAAACAATTAGAAACTGATTCGTCGTAGACTAGATATCAACTAGGTAGGGTATCCGTACTAATATTGAGAATCAATGCACGGTGTTGAAATAAAAAGTTTATTTTGAAATCAGACTTACATTTTTTGACACTCATTTAAAGCCTTCCTTTTGCGGTATTCCGTATTATTATTGCGAGAGTGCATTCCTATCATTGCGTAACACCAAAAACTTATATTTTATTACATTCAATTCCACACAATGTTCGAGCATTGAAATTATGTTCCCTCCATGTTAATGACACTGCACGGTACTGTCAGTTTGTGTGACATTGGACATAGGGTGCAGAGCTACTTGCGCACTTATATGATTCACTTTGGCATGGGGGTTTTCTTCGACCGAATTGTTTGCAAC